>NC_134410.1:1878858-2178858 GCF_038048845.1 Mixophyes fleayi
AATATGTCACCCTTGCGGTGGCCGCCATCCTGTCGTACATAAGACCAATAGGCAGCGGGGTTTGTGGGGATGGGCCACAGTTTTGTATTTTCATAAATGAACTTACTACGTGTTCCTGGTCATTCTGAGGCAGCAACTACGGCTACGCTCATGTTATATTACTTACCACAAGAATATTGTGTCAAATTTTGTTACTAAAATCATAATAAGATCTTTCAAAATGTAGAACACAGAATAATGCACAAAAAAGTGTATTTCATTATTCCCTACATTTTGCCATTTCTCCTTATTCCCTACATTTTGCTATCCCTCCCTATTCCCTGTATTTTTGTATTGATCCCTATTCCCTACATTTTTCCATCGATCCCTATTCCCTACATTTTCCCATCCATCTCTATTCCCTGTATGTTGCTGGCCCTGCCCATTCCCTACTGTTTGTCCCCTCCCTGCAGGGACACCTGTCTGGCTGACATTCCCAGCACGCTGCTCTCTTGCTGGCCCTTGAGATCTACAATGTTCCTGGTTTATTATTTGCAGACAGTTCACCTTCCATACATACCTGGATCTCGATCTGTAAATAGCAGATGACATTTTGCTTCAGGTAATGAAACCTCTCCATAAATATGAGCATAAATGTTTTAAAATGACAGATGTGATCCTAGTGTACGCTCTTTAAAATCTACTCTAAGAAATGCAACACGGAGTCTCCCATCGTACAGCCTCGGCTGTGAGCCACGTTCAGCTATATCCCCCAGGGAGGAGGGGAGAGGATGGGTGCGACCAGGGGCTCCTGACACACTGTGTAGAATTAATAATAGACTCTGCTGTCCTGGCCCCATGCAGTTAGGGAGAGATATGTATATACATACTGATTATATTACCTGCGGGCTCTCTGCCGGATCTCTCCCATTGCACAGATTTAAGTCCTGCTATGAAGACAGGATTTACTTTATAGAATATTTGAGCTTCTTGTTTAAAATTCCAGCACTCCCCTTTTATATCTATCCTTTAAGTAAATATTTTCTGCTGCTGCCCCAATGCCGTGCGTGAAATGTTTCCTCAGCCAAGATTAATCTGAGAAATCCAGGCACAGCGACCAATATGTCGTCCTGGTGCGGAGACCCTCTCCGGCTGTAACCATGGGAGCCGCAGGATTTATTGGATGAATCTTATTACTCTCCCTGCCAGTCCCTCTGCCTCTCTCACTCCGGGCTGGAACGGCTGAATTTCTGCATCTGAGAAGGCGATAACAAATGAGACCTTAAAAGATAAGACAAAGCGCTGCTGGGGGAGCGTCCTGAATGGACGGGGATTATCTCTCGCCCGCCGCCCTTTGGCCCAAATATCGTTTTAGCCTTTGAGTTTAGACGGAAAAACTATTAAGGTCACGGCTAAAAGGAGCCAAAAAGCCAGAAGTGTGAAATGAGGGCAACGAGCTCCTTATAACCGAATTTATTTACATATCTAGTCTGCATAATTAATGTCCCCATCCAGGGGGATTGTGGGAGACAGTGAAATTTTATAGCAGAGATATGTAAATTGCACCTGTTGTAGGAAAGATTTGTAATAAGCAGGTGAAGAAAATAGGTGAGTGAGTGAACACTTGTCTGAGTGATACCTGCATGAGTGGCCGCACATTGAGCTTAGTCTTAGAATAAGAGCTGGGGGATGCAGGTGAAAGCAAACAGCCTCCCCATGGCAGTCCTCCAACAGCCTCCCTATGTGCACTCCTCCAACAGCCTCCCCATGGCAGTCCTCCAACAGCCTCCCCACGACAGTCCTCCAACAGCCTCCCCACGGCAGTCCTCCAACAGCCTCCCCACGGCAGTCCTCCAACAGCCTCCCCACGGCAGTCCTCCAACAGCCTCCCCACGGCACTCCTCCAACAGCCTCCCCACGGCAGTCCTCCAACAGCCTCCCCACGGCACTCCTCCAACAGCCTCCCCACGGCAGTCCTCCAACAGCCTCCTACACTACACTCCTCCAACAGCCTCCATGCAGGCACCCCTCCACAAACCCCCCCATGTGCATTCACCCTCCTATCAGATACCCCTCCATGCCCCTCTTTATGTACTCCTCCATGATCCACACACCACGTGCCTCTAGCTGTAGTTTCAGGTGCCTCCTCACATGTACGCCCAGCAGTGACACAGACCTCCATATAAATCACGCCACCATTAGTTAATCACACAATGTGACATCTAGTTCCTGGCTCTTGTCTGCCTTTAAAATGTCCTTGTACAAGAAAGATGTTTTACATCCCTCCAAATGATGGATCCATTCTAATTACAGTACCAGTGTGTCAATACTCCGCAACCATTTCCATTTATTAAATTGTACATTGATCCCTGTTTAGTGGATGAGTTATTTTGGAAGCATTTTATTGGTCTACAGGACACTACGACCAATGTTGTCTCCTGGATGAAACAAAGTTGCAAGTTAAACTGACTGTTACAGTGACTTCCACCCAGCGAGGAGACGATTCAGGAAACCTCATATCCACGTTTTATTTATGCAAATATAGTTTTGTGTTGAGCTATTAATGCACCTCTGATAATAACATCTTATTAAATTAGGGATAACCTCCAGCTGTGATCCTGGCATTTTCTGCCTATGGGCAAGAAGCAGAGATTCCCCAGTGCCATTATTTCATTTCCATGCGGAGATGGGCTCGCCGCTCGCTGCCCACATGCTGCGATTGTATATTTAATTAGGTGCGAGGCTGAGCTCCGCTTTCATGTAATAGATCCATTGCCAGAATTACGTAACAAGTACTTAATTTTTTCTTCAATTAATTTTGGATAGAGATTGAAAGATCTATTTCAAGTATGACGGTAATTTGAAGGAGTGAAAGATCCAGGGACTCTCTGGCTGTCTTGTTTCCAATAATTATTAGCATATCTTCCGCTCTGCGCTGTAACCCTTTCACCGGCAGAGAGGACTCAACGATTCACAACTCATTTACAGTTACTACAATTGATGTGTATGTGTCTTATCAATGTACAGGAAATGTCTCTTATACCTGGAAATTAAATCAAGCTCATCTTGGACACAGTATTTGCATATATGTAGAATTTGCTAATTAGACAGATCTATAATAGTAATAAATATGATTTTCCTACCACTGGTTTTCCACTTATTTTTCTTGTACACAGAGATATATAAAGTGGGTGAGCTATCATGACACTGTTCTGTGGATTTTCTAATTATTTTTTAAATTTAGGCTCCATCACTGGAAATGAGTGCCAAGTTTGGGGTGGGGTGGGACCCATTGACAATGGATTGGTCCATCATATATATCATCATCATCATTTATATAGCGCCACTGATTCCGCAGCGCTGTACAGAGAACTCACTCACATCAGTCGCTGGCCCATTGGAGCTTACATTCTAAATTCCCTGACATACACACACAGACACACAGACAGACTAGGGTCAATTTGTTAGCAGCCAATTAACCTACTGTATGTTTTTGGAGTGTGGGAGGAAACCAGAGCACCCGGAGGAAACCCACGCAAACACGGGGAGAACATACAAACTCCTCACAGATAAGGCCATGGTTGGGAATTGAACTCATGTCCCCAGAGCTGTGAGGCAGAAGTGCTAACCACTGAGCCACCGTGTTGCCCAATATATATATATATCATATATATTTCTCTGTTCTAGGTGCAATTAATTACAGAAACTGCTTGGGGATAGAGCCCCATTTATTTCTACCATCTGCATAGAAGTTCAATGGCATTAACTTAGGAAATATTAACTATATACACCGTGAACACTGACTTCAGTTACTGGTGGCTCCATCGTCCACTTATTCCCAAGACATTACATTGTATCACAGCTAGTTCCAGGGTGGGATATAATAACATATTAATCAGAATGGCAGACTACAACGTGTGAGGGATTTGCCAGCTTCCGATTAGTTGCCCGGTTGGCAGGGGGTTTGTGACCCTACAAGGCCTGGAGGAAGGGTAGACTTACAGAGTCGGGGGGCTCTCCCCTTCCCCGATGGTCGACACTCTGGGCTCAAAAGAGCCGAACGGAGGCCTCTACCAAAGGCTGGCGCAGGTCATTCGCATTTTAGATCAGACCATGGGTCCTGGGAGGTTAGAACAGCACCCTACCCAAATACTGCTATGGGACTCGGGGATTCAATGTCCGACCGGCTTTCTTATGATATAGTGATGGAACGTTATGGACTCACTAATGTTCATTCAGCAATCGTCAGCTTCTGGTACATTATTATCCCTATAGCTCAGAGAATAGGCAGCAGAAATAAGAGAAAAAAAAGTTTCCATAAACCCTCTAAAAACATTTAATCCTTCGTTCAGTAAATTTGATATTTGGAAAACAATGTACACGTTACCGACATAATTCAGCAATCACATTTGTTTATTCTAATATGTTATTCTTAATTTCATATTACAAACATAACAGGTGATAAAATAATGTCAGAGAACCTCCCCAATAGATAAACATTTACAGATTTGTGCAGAATATTTAGGATTTTACCTGACACAGGGTTTGAGATTAAATTGCAAGTTATTATGACTTTTTCTGCTGATTTACGAGTGATCATGTACATAAGGTTATTGTGATTTAATTATAACTATAACCCCAATCCGCACCCACAATGCCCTGTACAAAAATGAAACGTTCAAATATAAACAAAATATAAAATAAGCACTAAATGTGTCAGATTAGATAATAGATGGACAAATCTGCTCGTTTCAATTTTCAGTCTTTAAATTCTACTGTTCTCACCTAGAGAAAACCTGTGTGTGTTTTTATAAAGAGATATCTGGGGATAAAGTGACTTGTTGGAGATCACAGGGCGTTTAAGCCACTTGATTTCATTATTTTGCAGTCAGAGATTTTACTCTCTGAGGCAGCTGCAAATATTGTGTTCTCTCTGCTCTTGTGTCTTTGGGCATTAGCAGGATGTTATCCAGACTTATATTGATTTTATATCATACCTGTGGTAAGTGGGATCTCCCCACAGCTGCTGGATAGAAGGACGTACTGCAGCCATAATCACCCTAAATGTGTAAGACCTGATCCCCCCCACCTGGTGACATCACTGAGCTTCACTCAGTCCAGGATGTGTCATGGGAACTCTCAAATGGGAACAACATAATAACTGAATACTGGTATGTGCAAGTATGTGTATCAACATGTGTATATGTATGTATGTTTGTACATGTATGTAAGTGTATATGTCAATGTATGTGTATGTATGTATATGTACGTACATAGATATTTGTATGTTGTGTGTTTATATAAAATTATATATATATCTAAAATCAGGATTGTTGTTACACTACCAAAATAACCTTTAGCACTGAAATTAAGTAATAGATTCATAGATTGGGTGTTTTATATTTTTTAAAAGTGGTTTTTTTCTACCCCTAATCCCTTCCAAATATTAGTACTTTGGGGGATGTTTCTCCATTGTGACCCCAACGACTCCCTGTAGTTAGCGGGGTCCCGGCACTTTACAGCCAGGACCTCTCCTGGAGGTAAATGTATCAAGCTGAGAGATTTCTGGCAAAGTTTGAAAAGTGGAGATGTTGCCTATAGCAACCAATCAGATTCTAGCTGTCATTTTGTAGAATATACTAAATAAATAATAGCTAGAATCTGATTGGTTTATCAAACCCGCCGGAAAGCTCTCAGCTTGATACATTTACCCCCTGATCTCCTTTGGTTCTGTGTCGGCTACTTCTGTAGCAAGGGATATCTGACACAGTTGTTATAGAGGAGCCATAGAACTGAGAACTGCTGTCAGATCTACTCCATCTCACATGTGATATTACTCCAGGTTCATGTATGTTTGAAGGTGTATAGAATAAATAATACATTTTAAAATAGGTAATTGGTTTTGCAAACTGTAGGACAAAAAGTATTGACAGCAAAGAAAGTCCTATGGCAGGGTTTCCCAAAGCCAGTCCTCAGGGCTCCCCAACAGGGCAGGTTTTCTGGATCACATGTGACATAATCAGGACCACCTGTGGATCTGTTACAATGTGTCAGTCAGTAATGAATACACCTGTGCTCCAGTATGGAGATATGGAAAACCTGCACTGTTAGGGAGCCCTGAGGACTAGGTTTGGGAAACCCTGTCCTATGGTAAGAGACACATTCAGTTTGGTTGTTTATGTTTGAGTATGTGTGATATGTAACATGAGAAAAACATGTAGAATACACCACTAGTCCGCAGTATAGTGAGCATTGTCTGTGTTATGGCATGTGGGATAGACTTTAACTGAAATATGGAAATGTGTAGTGTTCTTTGTTTTCTGGCTAGTTTTCTGGCTAGTCTGTTTTTCTGACACCCGAAGCCAGGGAAAACAGTATAATTAACCCTTGCATAACATATAAGATATGTGGGGTTTTCTTCCACATTTAATAATGAATGCCTCTGAAATGGAAAAATATCTTCTATTTATGTAGCGTGTTTTTTTTTACTTGTATAAAAGTTCAGTAAATTACTTTGGTTTAATTTATTCTGAACTGAGAACCCTGCTCCTTCTCATGTTTACATTTATCAAAATTGGGGGCTGCCATATCAATTCCAGGCATCACATACACGGATGGAGCAGGGACTTACTGCCGGTATCAGCAACCGGAGGTCATTATTTTACCGGGTATAATGTCCCCAAACATTCCGCCTCTTCTCGTACTTCCATTGCAGGAAAATTCCTCGTGTAAAACTCACTTGATGAAAATGCTGGAACATGTCAAATAAAAATGCAGGAAACGTATCCTGAGGAACGCAGGACGTATTTTAATCTCAGTTTATTTAACATCAGCATTCATCAAAGACCCCAATTTGCTGTTAGTCTTGGCAAACGCTGGGAAACTCAAACTTTCATGGGAGATAAAAGTCTTTAGGTCGACCACGTCTCTCCGTTTCCTACCTGACATAAACCGCGGCCCCTGTTTGATCATTTGTTTGTTCTCCAATAACTTTACTATGAAACCCCAATCGCACAGGACACTGTGAAGATATTTTAATATATAAAATAATACAGATTAAGAAAGAAAATTGCTGTTTTCCTAACTGAGTAAAAAACAACCAGTGCTGTAATATCAAATGAGGGTATGAAGGAGTTTTATAATGTTTAATACAGTCCGTATTTGTTTAACTTGAACAGAATATTGTAAATATTATCTAGTGTAATAATAAAAATCAATTTCTGTAGAATTATTCATAATTGAATATTGCAGATTAAGTATAAGTAATGTTTTCATTTATATTGTTTTGTTCTACATCAGGAGTCAGCATCACTACTCTGTACTGCTGGAGGACCCTGCTCCTTCCACTATATAACTCTGTCTGTGGCTTCCTGCTGCCTCCATTCCCCTCCTCACATCATGTCACTGCCCCTGTCCCATGCAGCCCTGTCCACACTAACACATTACTCATCTCCTGATATACTCTGTGCTGCTGAGGGACCCTGCTCCTTCCATCTGTATAACTCTCAGTCTGTGGCTTCCTGCTCCCTCCATTCCCCTCCTCACATCATGTCACTGCCCCTGTCACATGCAGCCCTGTCCTCACTAACACATCACTCATCTCCTGATATGTATTGTGCTGCTGGGACCCTGCTCCTTCCACTATATAACCTCAGTCTGTAGCTTCCTGCTGCCTCCATTCCTCTCCTCACATCATGTCACTGCCCCTGTCACATGCAGCCCTGTCCTCACTAACACATCACTCATCTCCTGATATACTCTGTGCTGCTGAGGGACCCTGCTCCTTCCACTGTATAACTCTCAGTCTGTGGCTTCCTGCTGCCCCCATTCCCCTCCTCACATCACGTCATATTCATGAGGCCTGACTAATATTCACAAGATGCTGACTCCTAGTGATTTGATGGACTACATTTCTCTGCCTCCGCTGTATTTACTTCAATCACCATTTGAGGGAAAGGGGTTATATCCTAAAATGAAATATTTTACTGGGGTTTCTCTTTAACAAATCCTAAATCCACCTCTAGTTTTGTCTTTTGTGTAATTGCTTCTTACTCATTTGGTTTCATTTATTCTTTATTAATCATCAAACCTCCAGTACAAATGATTATTACACAACAACTGTAAACGTTTAACGATGCCTGAGACAGAGCCGTAATACTATTGATGCTGAAAGACGATTTCTTTTCTCTAGAAGACGATGAAAATTTCCACCAGAACTTCGACTTAGTGCAGAGAAATGTCAGCGACGCATATAGTGTGCCGGCAGCGGTACGAGATCCGTACGCGATCATACGTCTACAAACCTTTACATAAGGCCAAGACCTCGCTGTAAGATGTTACTCTTATTTTAAGCTTTTGCTTATAGTAAAACATGTTAGACGGCCGAAACTTTGTATAATATGGTAGAGATAATGTTCCCATATTCATATGCAATTGTCTCGAGCCGCGGCGGTACGCCGCATCCTGGCGTGATCTAGAAGCCGGGTGCATGCTATAGTTTCTATGCTCTGTTTTTATTCTTTGGGATTATCCTTGTGGCCGGTTATATTGTTACGCTGACGGTCTGTTCACAAACTCACAGAACTAGTAGGCGGAGGTCTTCACCTTTAGCAGCCGCCTTTCCCATAGAGCTTTATATGCTCACCGGTACTCAGATGCCCCCAGGACTTAACTCCAGATGTAGTGTAAGTTTGTGATACAGAACCGTAGCGGCAGGCCAGGAGGCAGCGTAGATGGCAGCGGATGGGCAGACAAAAGCAGCGCTCAGAGGTCACTAGCAAGCAGAATAATCAGGCAATATGCCAAAGGTCGGGGTCACTAGCAATACAGCGGGGTCCAAGGTGCAGGCAAACGAATCAGGGTCACAGGCAAGCAGACAAGGTCCAAGGTACAGGCAGGGGTCATACACAGACGTTCAATCCAGTAGGTAAACACCAAACAGCACAGGAGCAGGTTAGCAGACAGGGAACTGGCAGCTATAACCAGCAGTGAGGCTCAGGTCTCACTGCCTTAAATAGTACTAAGAGCCAATCAGGACAGAGGAGGACAGGGCTGACAATCAGCCTCAGGAGGCTGCTAATTAATTACTAGCTAGAACTAGCATAGGTCATATCACAACCGGGAAGCATGTATAAATGAACCCTGTTTAAATCATATGAGAGCTCCCCCTGGAGTTGGAGGATGTCCCTACACCCTCCTACATCTATGCCACAAGGATAATCCCAAAGAATAAAAACAGAGCATAGAAACTAGATCACACGCCCGGCTGCTAGATCACGCCAGGATGCAGCGTACCGCCGCGGCTCGTGACAGCAATGTTATAATTCTATTATGCTTTATAGCTATATGACTTATAATTTATTTTGTTTTTCCTTTGAGTCTTCAATCGTCTAGAGGTGATCATTACTAATCATGAACGGACCTGAGGTCTTTATGATGATTTTTGGTATTTAAAGTCATGTTGGGGGTGTAGTGTCCTATGTCTGTATAGAGTGTAATTGTATTATGATCATGTCCAGTGGTCAGGTCATGTTGGAGGTGTAATGTCCTATATCTGTATATAGTGTAATAGAATTGTATTATGGTCATGTCCAGTGGTCAGGTCATGTTGGGGGTGTAGTGTCCTATGTCTGTATATAGTGTAATAGAATTGTATTATGGTCATGTCCAGTGGTCAGGTCATGTTGGGGGTGTAGTGTCCTATGTCTGTATATAGTGTAATAGAATTGTATTATGATCATGTCCAGTGGTCAGGTCATGTTGGGGGTGTAGTGTCCTATGTCTGTATAGAGTGTAATTGTATTATGGTCATGTCCAGTGGTCAGGTCATGTTGGAGGTGTAATGTCCTATATCTGTATATAGTGTAATAGAATTGTATTATGATCATGTCCAGTGGTCAGGTCATGTTGGGGGTGTAGTGTCCTATGTCTGTATATAGTGTAATAGAATTGTATTATGGTCATGTCCAGTGGTCAGGTCATGTTGGGGGTGTAGTGTCCTATGTCTGTATATAGTGTAATTGTATTATGATCATGTCCAGTGGTCAGGTCAAGTTGGGGGTGTAGTGTCCTATGTCTGTCTGTATAAGGTGTAATAGAATTGTATTATGGTCATGTCCAGTAGTCAGGTCATGTTGGGGGTGTAGTGTCCTATGTCTGTATATAGTGTAATAGAATTGTATTATGATCATGTCCAGTGGTCAGGTCATGTTGGGGGTGTAGTGTCCTATGTCTGTATATAGTGTAATAGAATTGTATTATGATCATGTCCAGTGGTCAGGTCATGTTGGGGGTGTAGTGTCCTATGTCTGTATATAGTGTAATAGAATTGTATTATGATCATGTCCAGTGGTCAGGTCATGTTGGGGGTGTAGTGTCCAATGTCTGTATAGAGTGTAATAGATTTTCCTCATACCACATACTGTACACTCACCCACTTCATCCATCTTCACCTACACTCCCCAATCAACCCTCAATTCATTATCTCCAGTAACTGAAGACAATGAGACTGATTCATTAATTAAATTAAGGAAAAAATATGAGTAAGTTTTCTCCTGGGCAAAACTATGTTACAATACAAGGAGTGCAAATTAGTTTATTATTTTGCACATAAGATATATACTGACTTTTATTTCATGTGTGACACAAATACCTGAATCATTAAGGAAAGTGAAGCAAAAAATTAGGAATATTGCCCCTTGTCAAAACCATGTTACATTGGAGGGGAAGGTAAATTTAAAATGTGGGGACAGATTTATAGTTGGGGTAGGACATGTCCTAGATCAGCTTTAAATATCAGTGTAAAAATAAAGCTATCAGGTATTTGTGTGCTACATGGAAAAAACAGCCAGTATTTAACTTTTGTGCAAAATAATAAACTAATGTTCACCCCTTGTATTGTAATATGGCTTTGCCCAGGAGAAAACTTACTCATATTTTTACCTTTAATTAATGAATTCTGCCCATTGCACCTGAAGTATGATTACATAGGCGTGTGCCCAGCTTTACATTCAGGACAAACAACAGCTGATAAGACTGAAGTAAAATTATTTTGTTTACAAAGTGACTCCAAACACCTGTCTTTGTCTAATTTTGACCATACATAATATTGTCATCATCACCATTTATTTATATAGCGCCACTAATTCCGCAGCGCTGTACAGAGAACTCACTCACATCAGTCCCTGCCCCATTGGAGCTTACAGTCTAAATCCCCTAACATACACACACACAGACCGAGAGAGACTAGGGTCATTTTGTTAGCAGCCAATTAACCTACCAGTATGTTTTTGGCGTGTGGGAGGAAACCGGAGCACCTGGAGGAAACCCACGCAAATATTGTGGCCAATACTTTAGAATATAGGTGTCAAAAATCACTTTGAGACATCCGATAATTCTTTCAGTTCAATAGGATCATTATCTAACCTGTTACAGCCAGGTAGAAGGAAAAACAACCAAATGTCTATAGCAAGCAATAGAGTAACGTTGTTTCCTGTAATAAAAGGTAGCCGTTCAATAAATAAGAGGGATCTTTACCATAATACCAATCAGTACAGAGCTTGCAATCATATTGTTACTGATTTATAGTATAGGAAAATAACTAGGCATTTTATACACGGACACACTGATTATAGATTCATGAGCAAAGCAGGTATAGGATTTATATGATAATTAAAATGCTGATCTGTATCTTATTGTTTATTCAGTGTTTTGGTTCCCCCTTATGTCTTTCCTTGCTGACTTTTGTATTTTAGATTGCCATGTTCCTGTGTCAATTTCTTGAATATTTCTTCCCACAGATGGTTATTTGTGCAGCCCGTGTCAGTCATGCGTGATTTTGCATAATTTGTCACTGTTTAACAAAACGCGTAACCTTGCTATGCATTAATCTGCTTAGGAGATAACCTGGTCTAAATCCTGCATAGTACAGACTAGTAACGGTGCTTCACATTCAGGGCGATCGGCATAATAACGTTTACTGGGGGATTTCTTAACCAGTGGTGTGTCATTAAACATCGTCTATTCAAGGCAGTACTCTGTGTTTAATAAAACAAGCACGAGGGAAGGTTACAGTGAACAAGCCCCGGTATATACACTGCATAGCGCATACATCTATTTTCTGACCTTTGTATATTTGGAGGAAACAGCTAAACATGAAATGCTTTCATTATTGTTGTTAGAATTACAGTAGTGTTATATAAAACGCACAAGTTCATTACAAAATAACCTTTCACATATAATATCTAAACTCTTATATAATGTACAATATAATATATAATATTGTATCTAAAACTTCCAGCTATGTTATTGTGTAAAACAGAATGTTCTCGTGTAATGCCTTTCTATCAAAGTATCTCTCAGATGGGAGTAGCCACATTTTATCTGGCCGAACGTGGAGTAAACATTCACTAAGATAATAAAATATTATACTACAATGTAAAACTATTTTTAAAGAAATGTATATGTTTGTCTAGATTTCGTAAGTCGATCAATTGATGGTGAACGACAGATAGAATTAAGGAAATAAAAGAGAGTATCACGTTATATAGTCTCCTTGAGCTGCAGAGGGGGCTATAACTGTTTGTGATGGAGGGGCCCTCCATCACAAACCATATATATATATATATATATATATATATATATATATATATATATATATATATATATAGTGCTTTATAAAATGTTTTCCTATATGATTCTTTAATTGACACACAAATTTGACCTCTCCCCCCTTCTTTCTTCCGCAGAGAACATTGTTTTATCAAGTTGCAAATTAGTGTTTCCTAGCTGGATTTAGTGTGTCCACTTCTGTTACCATAATAACTAAAGTGAAACTTGTGCAAATGTATCTAAATATTTATCTAGTTCATGAGCTGGAGAGGACCCACATTATAAAGCTGTATTTATCATTTGTGTAATTGTTTGTGGATTCTGAATATGGGAAGAAATCTGTAGGGTAGAAATGGTAAAATCATCATCTCATTGTCCATCCTCAAGGACCCCTTTCAGGACCATTATAAGACCCCTTTTAGGACTATTATAGGACCCCTTTTAGAACCATTATAGGACCCCTTTTAGGAACATTATAGGACCCCTTGTAAGACCATTATAGGACCTCTTGTAGGACCTCTTGTAGAACCCCTTATATGACCACGCTCCACATTGAGTACATCTACTTCAATTTCTCCTACAATACTGCCCAGTTCAGCCTCATCTCTATCTTAAATTAATCATTAAAATGAGGGGGCGCTGTCTTTAGCACACCGGAAACTTTCATAGTTTGACTATTATTTAATTGGCAGGAATGTGTCAAAAAATCTGTATAAGGTGCAAAGAAGGTGTGAAAGGCATCTCATTGAAAATATAGGCCAAGGGTCTGGTTTCTGTCGACCATGAGGATTGTAAGAAATCACCGCTTAAAAAAAAATCTAATTTTTTCATGTGAATGTAACGTGAATGTGTCTAGTTCACATTTAGCTAGGACCCCACTGATCCGCCCAGCATCCGAGCTGCATCTCCCTCTGTCATGATGTACAGACTCCACGTGCGCTGCATGAAATCAGAACATTTGCACAAACAGTATCTGCAAACAGCATTTGTCCTGCAGGGGCGCCGGGGCTTCTGCGGAGGCCGAACCATGTTAGCGACAATGCAGCTCATTAACCCACTAGAAAACAGTGTCCGCGCTGAGCGACGTCATTCATTGCTGGTTCTATCCAGAAACGATGGTCACCTCCGTTATTTTCAGCTTGAGAACTGCAGGTTCCCCCCGTATTGGGCGTAGTTTGTAGTAAATATAATTTGTCCTCTCCTCAGCGCTTCTGAACCTCTGTCATTTCTACCACACAAGTTCTTCTCTTCTGTTATATTGACTGGTAAAATCAATATATAATGAGAAAAGGTCATGCTTTCTTTTCAACTAGATTTAATTATTGTATGCCTCTCTAGTTCTACAATGGTATTTTACCAATATATACTATTCCCAACCTTTCAGTAAATGCTCCAGGCCTCGAAAATCCTCCTCGATTGCCCAAAGCTAATTCAATTTCAGGATGATAAAATATTCATCACGTTATGTTTTTGCTTCCAGAAAATGAATTTGGGAAGCTAATGTGGCTTATGCAGATCTCCTTAAACTACCAGGATACAACTGAAAAGATATTTCTTCGTCCGTATATTTCCATTTTTATCCTATTTTGTGTGCTATGAATAAAACGCTGGGGAAGCCTCCGTCACAATTACTAGTAAGACATAGACGGAAACCGCTTAGGATCCTAATGCCTTTCGCTATTTGTGTATGAACAATTGTCGTGCGTTCGGAGTCGCTCTTTCCATTCATTCCAATCTAATCCGTGGTCAGAATTTAATTTGAGTTTGCACAAGACGTTGACTTTTGTGAAATGAAAAAAAATGAAGCCAAACAAGCAAAAAGATAAATGCGTCTTCTCTGCGGCGGTCTCCACTACTCCTGCTTTCAATCTTAAGTCAAGGCTGTGTGTTAATACCAGCGCACGTTCTATTCAAACACCACAACACAACCACAGTGTAGCGAAACCTTCCCGCAGATGTCTGTACATCTGGCAACAGCTAGTCTGTCTACATGTCAACAATAATTCACTTTAACAGCTGTCTCTTTTGACAAGCTTGGTGTCAGACTCTAAAATGAGAGAGGGTGACAAGGTCTTCCCTCTCCTCTATCAGTAAATGGTGTAAATTAACCGTTTGGAGGCAGGACAAGAGCAAGAATGTGTTCCTTGTTTTACTGAGGCGTAGAATCGGATTAGGTAATTTTCAGGGCATTAAATAGACCTGTAAGGTGAGGAAGAGACTGAACGTACTATGGAAATGTGTCTGAACCTATGACTGTTTCCTGATGGAAATCAAATCAAAGTATTACTTTCTAAAATGCATCCTATCTGCTTCCACGCACTATTCTACCAACAACACATTAGTGAGCATAGTATAGCGCACGTCTTGCGCTGAACCATAGGTGGCGATTTCCATTAACTGTGATAACAAAGAGAAACACAACAGCAGAGAACTGTAATTATAGATAAATTCACGGAGCAGAAATGTTTATAGGAGGCAAATTTTACTAAACGTTTTATTAAATGTAAGTTGAATGTGTTACAGTGTTTGCGATATTGTTTTTATGACTTTGGTCTTTGTAAAGATGTTATACACCGAATGACGGAGCAAATACCCACCAAGAAGCAAAGGCTGGCATCAGAGGTAGGCAGCCAATGGCTCTTCAACTGTTGTGGAACTACAAAACCCAGCAGGCTGTCAGTCTCAAACATTGTTATTATGTATTAAAAATAGTGTTTGTGTGTATGCATATATATATATATATATATATATATATATATATATATGTGTGCGTGTATATATATATATATATATGTATGTATGTGTGTGTGTGTGTGTATATATATATATATATATATATATGTATATATATATACACATACATATATATATATATATATATATATATACACACACACACACACTCATATATATATATATATATATATGTGTGTGTGTGTGTGTGTATATATGTATGTATGTTTATGTATGTATGTATGCATGTATGTGTATATATGTATATATGTATGTACAAGTTAACCCGTGCATGATACTCATGCATTCTAGTCAAATCAAGCTACTTAAGGTGTTAAAAAGGTTCTTGTCATGCATTTGGGCCATAGCCCAGGCCTCAACCACCAACCACTCCCCACTGTCACCCCCGGCAACCACCAACCACTCCCCACTGTCACCCCCGGCAACCACCAACCACTCCCAACTGTCACTTCTCCTTCAAGAAATATATATATATTTTTTTTTAAAATCTTTATAAACACTTTTAACAATTAACAAATTAAATTAACAAATTAAAAACATCTTAGTATACCAAATTTCAGCCCTTTCTGAATTTTTTTTTCCACACACACTAAGAATTTAGTAGGTCAGTGTATAACTCCGCCCAGCAGGTGGCGCTGCAGCTTGGTTTTATTTTTTCCACACACACACAGACAGACTAACACACGCCACTAGACATTTATATTATAGATATATATATATATATAAAATTTGTCAGAGAATGACTGGTAAGGTAAAGATGGAATATGATGAATATGCTCCTGCCTGGTACAGATCTGCACAGATCTTGCGATAGTTACAGTTTTGTACATGGCTGCATTCGCAGATTTTATAGTAAGTGCAATTTGCAGCTATGATTTGTGGCACAATTGCGGACAACTCTCCGTCAGCACCTAAACATTCAGACGGGGGAATTCTATATATGAACCATGTGATGATCTGATGAGTGTTTATTAGAAACAAATAACAGACGTGAATTCACCTTGATAAGTTTATTACCAAAATATCTATCAAAATATAACCAGTACAAAGTGAAATATTCAGTACTATGATGTTTAGAGGATCGATACTTTCATTAGTTACACATCATATAATATCATGCCTTATGTAACTGCAGTTCCAGTACTAAAACCTGTATATTCTCTGAGATAGTTACACAGTGACAC
This sequence comes from Mixophyes fleayi, assembly GCF_038048845.1. Taxonomy (NCBI): domain Eukaryota; kingdom Metazoa; phylum Chordata; class Amphibia; order Anura; family Limnodynastidae; genus Mixophyes; species Mixophyes fleayi. The sequence continues at coordinate 1,895,385 of NC_134410.1, forward strand.
AATGTAGTGTCGCATCTAACCATAAATACAATGTATCAGCGACTGATCACTGCTCTGTGTTTGAACCCGAATAAAAACGTTTCCATAAATAAATAAATCTTCCTCTTCTCTTACGGAGTCTGATAGTTAGCGAGTCACAAGCAGGGAAATGTCCAGTAATATTAAATGGCCAAAAAACTTTTCATACCCCAGTTTGGGCTGTGGGTCTCTCTCCATGTGCAGTAATTACCCCCCTCCCTGGTTATCTGTTGTCATTGTGACCTCTACAGCTGACATCCAGAGTCTATCTAGATGATGTGTCCGGTCTGGGAATCCGGCACTTAATGGTTACGGGCCAAGACGGCGCGCCAAGGTACCCGAGAGATGCCAGTTTGGAGTCTGGTCTTTTATGAGATAGTGTTCAGTACGTCCAGCTTAAACATTGTGATACTTGGGGGTCTATGTATCATTACATATCACTGCAGATCTCAGCGATACATAATGAAGTACCACCGATATGTAACGTGCCAATAATGAGCCCATTTTAAACATCTGCTCTTCCCCGAATCCGCCTGATGGATACAATGTATAAAGAGAAGCCATTACTGCAGTATATTCTTGAGGAACCAGTTCCCTGATTAATTAATGTGTTTACGTTTAATGAAGAACTTTATACTTCAAATATCTTTTCTTTTTCCCAAAGACATAAAATGTCAATGCTGCAATTTGTTTATGTCTTTGGGAAAAATAAAAGAAGTTTGTATTGAAGAATAGTGGTTCAGACCGGGGAGCACTTTGTAAATGGTTGAAATTATGAGGATTTTAGACCTCATTCAGCAAGGAGCGCAAAACGAAGGTAAAACACGGGTAAATCAGGCATAAGTACGTCTGTATTCAACAAAGATACGTCTGGTGATGAATACGGGTCTAGATCCGCTCAGCTCTAATAGACAATGCAGGTTATAAGAAGCTATGGTTCTCTTTGCTTATGGGAGCTTACAATCTAATGGGCTCTATTATCTTGTTGTTTAATTATTATTAATATTAAATTCTTTGACTTTATTATAAGGATATTGTATTAATGTTAACTCACAACTCCTTGCTACTAAAAATTGTGAAAATATTATACATTATATACAGTACAATCTGTAGAGTTAGTTCTTTTTAGTTGAGGACACTTTGTATTTACCGTTTGGGTTGACAGAGATTTAAACGCCCTCCGTACCTGGCCCGCAGGTACAGAGGGCCATCCGTCAAATTCCTCAGTACTACAAGTGATTCAAACTGCAATAATAAAAAATAAATTATTGTTACAATCAAGTCACGTCTGTTCCCCTCTCCCAGAAGACTGATTACTGTACCCGTGTAACACCCACAGCGTCCTTTACACGCTACATGTGGCCACGTATCCCATGAATGTTACATAAACTGACCCCACATCCTGTCTTTAATCAATGTTTGCAATGCAAAGTAGAGATTTAGGTCACACAAACCCAGCGTTGCCATTTGAACACACTGACTTGTTTTTCTTAACAAATTTACATCCATGAGTGGAATTGATGTTGAATCGTAGAGTACAGAGGACCATTTATGTCCCAATAAGAGGCTGTAGATGTAGGGGTGCTGGCAGTAGGTGTAGGTGTAACCTGCCCCCTGGAGATTTATAATGTGCATTAATACTCTCTGTCCTTCCTCTTTCTATATTGTTTTCTCATTGTGAAACTCTTTGTAAGAGTCTTCAGTGCAGCAAAGCCCCCCCCCCCCCCCCCCCCCCCCGAATTATAAACAGTAATCACAGCTACAAGCCGGCCCTCCTTCTAATGCAGTAATCAGACAGCTTAATGCTAAAGACTGTTATTTACTTTCTGTCTGCAAATAAGTTGTCAGTTTTCGCACAAATACAGTAGTATGAGCATTTCTGGAGAAACTCCTGCAGAGTGTGGTATAGATCACAGCCCTATAGATTGTACAAGGTGGAAGGAGACGGAGATCTGATTCCTCAGCATTGCAGTCGTTTCAGTATTCATGGGACATTGGCCGCCCGTTTCTTAAAATGTTCTATAAATGTTCTGCCAAGTAAAATATCAGTTTATGCAAAAGTAGATTCCTTATATCTGTTGATTGATAATTATGTATATACTATCTGCCTCTTACCTTATTGGGCGGGAGGTGGTTAGGGACATCCCCTGTTTGGGGATGTCAGACTGGAATTGTGGCATATCATAGCCAAGCACCACACTCTGTGCGTGCTGCTGACATTAAGGAGCAGCGACCAACAGATTAACAGCTTAATAAACCGCCTCAATGTGGGGCCGCTGCAGGGGCATTAAAAACACCGGATGAGTTGGCACCTAAGGTGACCACCTATAGCTAGTGATAGCCATGTATACCACCTACTACCATTAGTATTATATTATTATATTAGAAGCTTTCAGATTCTATGATCCGTTTCCTGATGTGCCCGGGGGAGACAGACGATCAGACAGAACACTTTTATATCTGGATAGTCCTGTTCTATGGCAAACTTTTTAATGGTGAAAAATGTAATGCCTTTTGTCCGATCATCTTGAATTCTCCTTATTGGGGCAACTATTGACAGATTCAATATGTAAGCAATAAAATAATTCCGCTAAATCACCTGCTAGTTCTGGCCACATCAGCTCTTTCAGAACTACACAAAGTCTTCTTGTGACGAAATGTAGTTTATCTAATGACTGATTGCTATTTTCTGTTGGATTTATGTATAAAACCCTGACTATTTTATGTAACCTTTCAAAGTGTATTTTGTTAACTGACCTGAGTCTGACCAAGGCAAGTGTCAATGGTCTTGTGAAAGTAGTCAGGCCCAGAGACAGATAAGATCTCTGAGTAGTTTGTGTATGCAGAGGAGTTAGACTTAGCCAGGCCCAACGAGCAGAGGTGAGAACTCAGGTCTTGTGAAATGCCAGGTCTTAGGACATCCATAGTTTACTTTGAGAGCCCTGTGTCATTTTGGGCATCCATCTAACTTAGGTTAAAATTAAATTCCTAAGGTGGGGGGTGATGAGCCAACAAGAAATGGTTTTAAAATCCCTTGTATCAGTAGTACAGTGTTCATTACTTTGAGGGGGTCTATCACAACTGAAATGTGTCACTCTTCTCAACTGTGTTCCCTCACTCATCAGGTCTTTACTAATCATCCCAGAGAAAGGGGGCAGCACGGGAGAAATCTTGAACTCGGGAGTGAGAGGTGGTGACCAGATGTGAGGCGATGGCCGTCTGATCACGGATGTAGGTGTCCAAATCACAGAAAATCCGACCATTTGTGCCTCACGGAGGCTGGGTCACATCCTGCATGGCTGTCAGAAGGGGCAGTAAAGCTTCTGCTGAGTTTATTATTTGTACTTTCATTTTCTACTTGTGATTTATTTATGCTGATTTGAAAATAAAAATATTAATAAATATTCTGAAAAGCAAAAGTGGAGGTGTTATAAGTGTGGCCCAGAGCAACCAATCTGAAACTTGATACACTAGATATTTTAATCTGATTAGCTGCCATGGGTAACACCTCCATTTTTCCTTTTTAGAAATTTTAGTAACGCTACCCCATAGACTTGAATGAAACAGTATCTCTAGTGGGCAAATTATCAAGAAATATAGCAAAGACCTATGATGGCGCTATCCTCTCCCACATAGACACGTCTCTTGTTTTATGCACTGCTGCAGAACTGTACATGAACCCTTTCTTCGCTAGTATTTACATAATATACGCTGTTCCATTGCGCTTGTAGCGGGCGCTGGGGAGCAGAAGCCAGGTCAGTATTTTAACCGAGCATCATCCAGTCACCGGAACTAGTGTTATATTGAAAACACATATGGCGGCTTGAGCCAATCAGTAAAATTAGAGAAGAAAGAAGGTTCGACAATTTGTGACAGAAATTAACGACGCACCCGGTATATGTTGTGTGTTTATGCTTTGCAGAATAATACATTGCAATGTCCTAACTGACAATATAAATATTTATTCCTTTTAGAAACAACCACAACACTGATAATAATTAGTTTTTCCAAGTTTTGAGATTTTTACGTGATAAACTTGTTCTGTTTATTTTCACAACAAAAGAATATAAAACTTTATCATATAAATAATGCTGAAATGGATTTCTTATTTAGAGATAACAGAGGGCAGGAATTGGTCCAAGCGAATGAAAGAGCCTGAGTTGTAAAAGATAAAGAAAAAAGATTTGAGCTTGGCAAGAGTTTACATGATAGGATTTGTTATAATTTAACAGGCAATCAGTAAAGGAGTCTAGGGATGGCCTGAGCTGGGAACGGCTTATAAGGAAAACAGCCAATCAGTAAAGAAGGTCTAGGGATGGCCTGAGCTGGGGAAGGCTTATAAGGAAAACAGCCAATCAGTAAAGGAGTCTAGGGATGGCCTGAGCTGGGGAAGGCTTATAAGGAAAACAGCCAATCAGTAAAGGAGTCTAGGGATGGCCTGAGCTGGGGAAGGCTTATAAGGAAAACAGCCAATCAGTAAAGGAGTCTAGGGATGGCCTGAGCTGGGGACGGCTTATATGGAAAACAGTCAATCAGTAAAGGAGTCTAGAGATGGCCTGAGCTGGGGACGGCTTATAAGGAAAACAGCCAATCAGTAAAGAAGGTCTAGGGATGGCCTGAGCTGGGAACGGCTTATAAGGAAAACAGCCAATCAGTAAAGAAGGTCTAGGGATGGCCTGAGCTGGGGAAGGCTTATAAGGAAAACAGCCAATCAGTAAAGGAGTCTAGGGATGGCCTGAGCTGGGGAAGGCTTATAAGGAAAACAGCCAATCAGTAAAGGAGTCTAGGGATGGCCTGAGCTGGGGAAGGCTTATAAGGAAAACAGCCAATCAGTAAAGGAGTCTAGGGATGGCCTGAGCTGGGGACGGCTTATATGGAAAACAGCCAATCAGTAAAGGAGTCTAGAGATGGCCTGAGCTGGGGACGGCTTATAAGGAAAACAGCCAATCAGTAAAGGAGTCTAGAGATGGCCTGAGCTGGGGACGGCTTATATGGAAAACAGCCAATCAGTAAAGGAGTCTAGAGATGGCCTGAGCTGGGGACGGCTTATAAGAAAGGCTTGAATTTCGTTCAATCTTTTGCCCATGCCCGCCTGCTCCCTGGTATTGTTATATTGCTTAGACTGTTGTTTTGCACCCCTGAAGGTTCTAGGTGGTGGAAGAGCAGCCAATCAGCAGCCATAATGACACATTCGGGTGGCGGTTGGTCTCTTTCCCTTAACATGGAGGTTAATTTAGTAATACTACCCCTCGGGGAGTTAAGGGTACACTGCCTGGTCGGCAAGTTTTGGAGTGGCTGATAGCTGATTGGTCCTGCTTTTAGTCCCCACCACTTTATTTTAATTTTCAATCCGTTTTGTCACCTTTCGTTCACCAAACAAGTGTCACGTGTCTTTATTCCTTGGGGTAAAGTAACTCGGGTAAAGGTAAAAGTGTAATGAACCGCTAGGCGACTTATTACTATATTTAGGGTTTTTACTTACTGCACCGATCATCTTGAGAATATATTTTTTTCCTCTTATTTGTCTATGCTGTAAAATTCCAGCTCTTTCACCCAATTTAAATTCCAGCATTATAGGTAAATGTGAACAAACATGGTTCCATTCATTATATAGAGTTCCCCCATTTAGTTTGTGCAGGGAAAATCTATATTGTCCTGGGGGGTTTGTACGGTCACCAGGTGCCAACGTGCAGCTCTAGGGGGGACATATTAATAAATAATACTTGTTAACCTCTTTTCTAACATACAGTTTCGTGTTCTTCCCTTAACGACTTGCTGTGAAACACAACGTCATTGTATCATGTCCCCATGTCACTTGACTTAGATCATTCCGTTTAATACAATAAAACCGTCCCTCAAAGTTTCAAAATGTTCTTGTTTCTACTTAAAGGAATTATGTGTCGTACATGCCAGTGATGCAGGATGACAGGATCATTAATCATCGTTATTCAGGACACAGAACTAATTTTAAAATTAGAGCAATATGTGCAACCCCCTCTGCTGAAATCAGATCCATTCCTTTTTTCTTTTTATGGGAAATTTTGAATCGTTCCTATAGTTGACATTGAGTTTTTTTGGCTGTTCAGAAGGTTCTATAATCTGCTCTGTGCTTGAAATGTAACTTTATACTGTCAACTTTCATATCTCTCGTGAAATTAAAACGGTTCTTTCTTTGGAGTCTTAGTCAATCAGTCTGATTTATAAGCTGCGGTTATCTCTGAAACAGACTCTGTCGGGTTAAATGCTTTGTACTTGATGTAGACTCTACTCATTCTCTGTGCAGTCTATTTGCCTAGTTCCTGAATAGGACCTAACTTCCTAGCTCCGTTCTGTGTAAGTATAATAGATTGTTAACAAGGTTTCCTGTACGTCGGGCTCAGAGGATTCTCCAACCTGCGAGTATTTTTGATTTAGAGTACAAGAAGAAAAATGACGATCTGACATAATATGTGAAATCTGTTCATTCCTCTTCCTGTCCAATCTCCTTCCCAAAATGCTCATCAGCACAATGGAGACAAATGGTTTGATGATTGCGGCTTTGAGCTCAGGATGAAATGTGAGATAACTGCTCGATTTACCTGCTATAGTCTGAGAAACCTCCCATCTGATATATAGACAGTCATGATTCCAATGCTAAAATGCTGTTTTACTTTTCATCTTGTCAGTCTTAGGGTTGTATAAAGCCCCAGAAATTAAGTTAAGTTTCTGCTGCGGTTCTGCCAAGTTTCGGTTCAAATTAAAAAATTATGGCAAAATGTATTTATTTTTATTGTGATCAGGTGCAGCATCAGTTCCAAAAACAATCACCATGTACATCATCATCATCACCATCAGCAAGGACCACAGTGCTGGATGTATCGCTAATATGCTCACTTGTAATTTTGTAACGGACATCTGGGTTGTCAGGCCTTGTGTGATTCCCGTAAATGAGACAATGATGACTCTCCACGGGTTGGATCAGCCATGACGTTTCCAAGCTTTGTTCCCATGTGACCTTGACTGACCCTTTGTAAACATCAACACATTATCTGCGTCACTCTGAAACCAGTTCCGAAGCAGGAAGTTTTGTCATCCAATGGTGACTGGACCTTTACTTAGTGTATGACTTTTATTTCCTAAATTGGGAACATTCTTCATTCTAATTTGTGAGGCTGTAGGTGATAAAGAACTAGCTGTCGTATCTCTGTCTAATACTGCGTTGATAGTTTAGACTAATAAATTTCACTCTCTTTCAGTATAGATTTTCGGTGGGGATGCTGTGTGGAACATTATGCTTCTGAGATGGGTTTGTTGGGGAGTAGGAAATATTCCTTATACATATGGACCTGCTGAATGGCACCTGCATCTAGTTGTGTGACTGTTTCCTTGTTCATCATCTCCATGTGATACAACCTTATAAATAGTTTCTAAAAATAGGTGGCCTGATATAATTTCCTTTTGCAAAGTTATCTCACCAGAATCTGCAAACACATGTTGATTTGTACTGCACATAATTGAGAAATGTTTGCCACCCATAGCAATTTTAAAAAAAATTCTAAATAAGGTGGACGAGGATGATTCATCTTCATTGCCACTGGCACTGGCATTGTTTCTTTTCATGTGCAATAGGTTTAACATTGTGGGGTTGTCTGAGAACATTTGCTCTTTTGTGCCCATGACAATTTATGCTAATCGCTTGCTGGTAACATTTTACTCTCATCTCATCTGACCAGCTTTGAGCTTGTAATGAGAGTTAATGTGTATCTGATCTGACAACATGGCCGCCACTGCGTCATTTCCTGTGTCTGACTAACAGCTACAAATCCATGGCTTTGTCTTAGAATTTTATCACTTTATGTGTGGATACTTTTCTTTACCTATTGGCTTCTTTCTGCGCTGTAATTGGCCTAATTCTCCAAGACATAAATTATTCTGTAAAATTTAAAAGAGATTTTAGAACAATTTGTTAATTGTTTTACATGTAGCTGAGATTAAACTGAAATATAGAATTGGCTGAATCCAATCACCCATCACTACTCAGTATGAACGAAATCAGGGTGTTGTATATGCATCAAATAAAGTTCTCTAGTTTGTTAAATTTGCCATCACAAGTTTCTTTATTTTCTGGAAAGTTAATAATAATAATAATAATAATAATAATATAATAATAATAACTATTATAATATAATGCTATCATAACTTCTAGAATGAATTCTGTAAGTGACTGTAGTTTCTAAACTAATCATAGGAATGTGGCTTTTTATAGTTAATAAATTATTAAACTAACAAACCAAAAAGATTATTTTTCATATATTATAAATTAGGTTCATTATTTAGAGTTCTCAGTGAGTTACAGCCAGATCCGGAACTGCTGACAAACACAAAAAACATTTTGTCCTAAAATGTGGTTATTTGGCCTGTTTTTGCCTGTTGCTCCGTGATCTGCACATTATGCGAAGGGTGAGTGTGTTTCCTGGAAGACGGGCAGTTTGGGGGTAATGATGACTCTTTATGTGGACACAATTATTTGAAAAACATTTGATTTTTGTCCTGAAAGTGATAATAAAATGAGCTAGAAGAGAGAGAAATGCGTCTACGTGTAAGACGTTCTCTCGGTTTCCATCTATCACACAATTTTAACATGCAGAAAGTCATGATTTTTACCCAACTGCAGAATGCCAATATACAGTCTATAAGCAGGATGTCCGAAATACACTGAAAATATAATAATGATACGTGCACCTTATCATAGAGGAATAAATCCCAACATTAGGTCTATGCAACAGATTAAAATATATTTTGCTTACTCCTTTGTGCATTGTGCGGTGACTACAAAGCTACTTAGAGTTTCCATTTCTGCACATTTATCACTTAAATTGACCAATCTCAACCTAGCCTCATAAATATCAAAATATTGTTTTATTCCGCGGGGCGTCTGTCACCCACTGTTCCTGGGTGTAACACCTGCATCGCTGTCTGTAGCACAAAGCTCGATGGTCCCCCGCTGCGAGGTGTAATATAAGGGATGTTACCTTACACTACAGTATCAAGATGCACATTACTCCCCCCCCCCCCACGTTCCCCTCCATCATAGCGGCATCAGACAAGGATCCTGCTTTCTTCTCTCTGGCATTTTCAATACAACATTCTCTGCCGGGGTCCTTTCCCATGACTTCTTCCCCTGCTGGCATAATTAAAATTACCATGAATGAAAAAAGACATTGAATGCATGTAGAATTTCTGAAAGTTGTAAATAGTCATTCTGGTTTAGCAAATTTCTGTCAGTGTGTTTAGCAAACACTTTTCAAATGTAAGATCCTTGGAAATGTTCGGAGGAAGTGGAATCTTGCCCTGGTCTAATACATAGTATCAGGGCCAGTGTTAGAATCATAAGGGGAAGAGTAAAATAACTGAGAGTGCAGTAGTTTGAGCTACTGTGACATCATTGGCCCAAGCCTATATATGTGGACCAATCCATTCATTCACATTATGTATCTCGGTAAAGCAAGTCTGCCAGACTGTCAGTCACCCTGTGGTGACTGCACAGTGTAAAATACTGTGCTTTTGGAGTTCTCCAGGAATGTGAGGTTTGGCGTCTGTGCTCTGTTACCGCAGATAGGCGAGAGAGAGTACAGTGAGCAAATTTAGTATAAACAATGCAGTTATTTTATGTGTATTATTCAGCTCAGGAATATACAGCATTTTATATATATATATATATATATATATATATATATATATATATTTAAAAGGGGCTGTAATTGATCTTTACAGAATTACCATTTTGCTCAGCTTAATAATTCAGGGTAAAAAAATGTACAATTAAAACAGGTATAAACAAATATAAATGAAATATTTGCACATGAAGACTCTGTAACATCTTCATATAATGAACACAATGCTATATTTCAGCACAAAATAATGCAAAGTTAAAATTAAAAGTTAAAATTTGTAACAAAAGTATCATATCAAATATCTGCAACCTCAAATCAACATGAAAATGTTTCAGGAACTGTTCAAAGCTAAAGTGGGAAATAGATACATAAAATAAACTGCAGTTCACCTTCCCAAAACACCCTTCAAAATGATCATTTCTATTTCTTTAATGTGTGCAAATTTAGAAAAAAACATCAATAATCCCCATTTTAAAATTGCATTTGCTGTGTTCAGCTGGTGAGTAACATTCAGTTAATTATTTGTGACTGATTCAAAATTTTGAAACCTCTAAATGTTTTCATGTTCAACTAGATAAAAAATCCAATTGGTTACACTCAATGACTGTAACGTTGTAACTATGTTATTATTACAATTGATTTGTAAGGCGCCATATTGGGGAAAACAGGACATACATAAAACAGGGACATACAAGGTAGACAAAATAAATGCAGATACGAAAATAAATGGTATGGAGGACCCTGCTCATTAGAGAGCTTACATTCTAAGTGGAAGAGGGCACAGCTGGAACAAGAGGAGCGAGTGTGGCTCAGAGTGAAGACTGGGACAACTGTGAGGGTGCATTAGTGTGGGTAGTATAAATGGAAGTAGGGTAGGTGAGAGGGGGCTATAGTGTGGGAAATATAGGTGTGAGGGAGTACCAGTGAGAGTAGTATAGGTGGGAGTAGGGTAGGTGTGAGGGTGTACCAGTGTGAGTAGTATAGGTGGGAGTAGGGTAGGTGTGAGGGTGTACCAGTGAGAGTAGTATAGGTGGGAGTAGGGTCGGTGTGAGGGTGTACCAGTGAGTGTAGTATAGGTGGAGTAGGGTCGGTGTGAGGGTGTACCAGTGAGAGTAGTATAGGTGGGAGTAGGGTAGGTGTGAGGGTGTACCAGTGAGTGTAGTATAGGTGGGAGTAGGGTCGGTGTGAGGGTGTACCAGTGAGTGTAGTATAGGTGGGAGTAGGGTCGGTGTGAGGGTGTACCAGTGAGAGTAGTATAGGTGGGAGTAGGGTAGGTGTGAGGGTGTACCAGTGTGAGTAGTATAGGTGGGAGTAGGGTAGGTGTGAGGGTGTACCAGTGAGAGTAGTATAGGTGGGAGTAGGGTCGGTGTGAGGGTGTACCAGTGAGTGTAGTATAGGTGGGAGTAGGGTAGGTGTGAGGGTGTACCAGTGTGAGTAGTATAGGTGGGAGTAGGGTAGGTGTGAGTGTGTACCAGTGAGAGTAGTATAGGTGGGAGTAGGGTCGGTGTGAGGGTGTACCAGTGAGTGTAGTATAGGTGGGAGTAGGGTCGGTGTGAGGGTGTACCAGTGAGTGTAGTATAGGTGGGAGTAGGGTCGGTGTGAGGGTGTACCAGTGAGAGTAGTATAGGTGGGAGTAGGGTCGGTGTGAGGGTGTACCAGTGAGTGTAGTATAGGTGGGAGTAGGGTCGGTGTGAGGGTGTACATACTAGACCATTTCAACTTCCCCATTGATAATCCCACTGTCTCTTCTGCCACTAAACTTCTTTCACTTACTTCCTGCTCTGGTCTCTCCCAGTGGACCTCATCTCCCACCCACTCTGATGGACAATCCCTTCACCTTGTCTTCTCCCGGTACTGCTCCAACTCTAGTTTCTCCAACTTAGCCTCCCGCCTCTCCAACCACAACTTCCTTTCCTTCGGGCTCACCGTAACTCATACCCTCCCCACTCCAACCAAACCCACACCTACAAAGCTACACCATAAACTGTTAGCCCCAATCCACTCATTTTCCCTAAAACAACTACTTTCTCATATGACTGAATTGTCATGTATTAATTAGGTTCCTCTTTCTACAACAAAACACTCACTTCAGCCCTAGACAAGCTCCTGCTGCCACATACAGTCTCCGATGATTCAACCATGGCACAGCAAACTGACCCACTTACTGCAGAAATCTCGTTCCTATCCCAATTTCTGCTCTCATCTCATCATCTCACCCTACAGCCTGTCTCCTCAACCCTATTCCCTGTCACCTCTAATTAACCTTTTCAACCTCTCTCTTTCCACTGGAAGGAGAGGATAAGAGTTTTGGCGGGATGTTGGGCAGGAAGAGGGTGTATTCTGGCAATGTTTCACAGTTGGTGTGGAAAGGACTGGAACAGAGTCTGGATGTGAGGAATAAATCAGAGGGCAAAGTCAAATGTGACACCAAGACAGAGGGCTTGGGAGACTGAGGTAATTGTGGTGTTATTGACAGTGAGGGAGAATTGAGGGGAGGTGGTGACTCTGGCAGGAGGGAAGACGATAAGCTCTGTTTTAGACATGTTGAGCCTTAGGTAGCGTTGGGACAACCACGTGGAGATCGCAGAAAGAGAGTTGTAGAGGCAAATTTGTGTGTTGACAGCATAGAGGTGGTATTTGAGGTAGAGTGAGAGAATTACATCATCAAGAGAAGAGGTGTAAAGTGAGAAAAGTATAGGGCCAAGAACGGCGCCTTGTGGGACCCCAACATATAGTGGGAATGGAGGGGAGGATATGCCAGATATAGAAACACTAAAGGAGCAGTTCGATAGGTAGGAAGTGAACCAGGAAAGAACTGTGTCACTAAGGCCAATGGAGTGACGGGTGTGAAGGAGAAGAGGGTGATCAACAGTGTCAGAAGCAGCAGAGAGGTCCAGGAGAATGAGTATGGAGAAATGAGTCTTAGACTTTGCCGTAAGTAGATTATTGATCACTTTTATGAGAGCAGTATCAGTGGAATGTTGGGGGCAGAAATCTGATTGGAGAGAGTCAAGAAAGGAGTGAGAGGAGAGAAAGGGAGACAGGCAGGTGTACAATATTCGCTGAAGGATTCCAAAGGATCTCTCCAAATACGGAGGTATTTGGAGAGAGAGGCTGGGAGAAGAGATGATTTCATTAGGAATGATGAGATGAGTGTGTTTAAAGGAGGGTGGGAATGTGCCAGTGAAGAGAGACTATGTTGTAGACACTTAGGGGTAAATTTATAAAGGTCCGGGTTTGAAAAAGTGGAGATGTTGCCTATAGCAACCAATCAGATTCTAGCTGTAATTTTGTAGAATGTACTAAATAAATGATGATTATAAACTGATTGGTTGCTATAGGCAACATCTCCACTTTTTTCAAACCTGCAGCTTGATAAATTTACCCCTTGATGTCAGTAACGTTGTGACTATTTTGTATACACTTAGTTACAGGAACATTGTGACTATATACTCTGTCCGCCATGTCTCACAACAGCTCTGCAGATGGGGGCAGCCTGTACAGCAGCTTCGTCTGTGTTCCGCCGCCATCTTCCATAATGTTCCTTCTTCCATTCAGCAAAGAACATAGTTAAGTAAATGAGGTTATAGGGAGCAGACAATGTTTTGGCAGAGAAAGTAAAAAATAGAGTGAAACATATATCAAATGTGTAGGACATAAAAGTGTCAGAAAATCATGTATTATATCCGTAATTTATTACTGACCTTCAGCGCATGAATCAGCTGCGTTACTTTTAAACATTTGACACCACTAAAGTAAGGAAAGTTGAAGGTGACACTAAAAGTGAGGAAAATAAACAGGATAGTAAATCTCATCAGAGGATGTTTCCCGTATCATAATTACATTACGGGAACATTAACAAAGAGTCTTTCTGCATTAAGGGCTAATTCCACTGAATAATAAAATTGTAGTTTGGGATGAAATGAAATGAGATACAATGAAATCTTATTAACCTGCGCTCTGTTGATTCAGTGGTTTCCTCTGATGCATCTAACGAGCGGGAGGAACGTTCTCACTGACAGTGATGTTGTCAAAGCTCTCACATGAGATTACAAAATTCTCCCAAATATGACTTTCCAATGCTGAATATTCCTTGTCCGAGCAGGAGAGAGGGTCTGTCGCTGAGACCGGCAGACGCATCGGGGAACCTGCAGGAGCGCAGGTAAGATTTATATTATCTCACTTAATTCCACTCAAAGCTAAATACTTTCATAAGGATTTACATCAGCACCGACATGTACTGGAGGCCGCCATTATGTGTAGTATTCAGGAAAATGCAGATTATCAGTTCACTAGGAACCAGTGACATCACTAGCAAACTATGACCAAATATTCATGTATACTACTAAATCCTAGTGAATCGTCCTCATCGTCGTAATCAGTCATCGTAGTAATCAGTCATCGTAGTAATCAGTCATTGTCATCATCAGAATCAGTCATCATCATCATCATCGCAATCAGTCATCCACATCATCATCATCATCATCATCATCGTAATCAGTCATAGTCATCGTAATCAGTCATCATCATCATCATAATCGCAATCAGTCATCATCATCATCATCATCGTAATCATCTTCATCATAATCAGTCATCATCATTGTAATCAGTCATCATCGTAATCAGTCATCATCATCATCATCGTAATCAGTCATCATCATCATCATCATAATCAGTCATCATCATCATCATCATCATCATCGTAATCAGTCATCATCATCATCATCATTGTAATTAGTCATCGTAATCAGTCATCATCATCATCATCATTGTAATTAGTCATCATAATCAGTCATCATCATCATCATCATCATCATCGTAATCAGTCATCATCATCATCATCATCATTGTAATTAGTCATCGTAATCAGTAATCATCATCATCATAATCATCATCATCGTAATCATCTTCATCGTAATCAGTCTTCATAATCGTAATCAGTCATCATCATCATCATCATCGTAATCAGTCATCATCATCATCATCATTGTAATTAGTCATCGTAATCAGTCATCATCATCGTAATCAGTCATCATCATCATCGTAATCAGTCATCATCATCATCATCATTGTAATTAGTCATCGTAATCAGTCATCATCATCATCATAATCATCATCATCTTCATCGTAATCAGTCATTATCATCATCATAATTAGTCATCATAATCGCAATCAGTCATCATCATCGTAATCAGTCATCATCATCATCATCATCGTAATCAGTCATCATCATCATCATCGTAATCAGTCATCATCATCATGATAATCAGTCATCATCATCATCATCATCATCATCATCATTGTAATTAGTCATCATCGTAATCAGTCATCATCATCATCGTAATCAGTCATCATCATCATCATCACCATCATCATCATCATCTTCATCGTAATCAGTCATAGTCATCATCATCATCATCGTAATCAGTCATCATCATCATCATCATCATAATCCGTCATCATCATCATCATAATCAGTCATCATCATCATCGTAATTAGTCATCATCATCATCATAATCAGTCATCGTCATCACCATCGTAATCAGTCATCATCATCATCGTAATCAGTCATAGTCGTCATCATCATCATCATCATAATCAGTCATCATCGTAATCAGTCATCATCATCATCGTAATTAGTCATCATCACAGTAATCAGTCTTCATCATCATCATCATCATTTATTTGTAAGACCCCACAAATCTCTGCTGAGCCCGTC
This sequence comes from Mixophyes fleayi, assembly GCF_038048845.1. Lineage (NCBI taxonomy): Eukaryota > Metazoa > Chordata > Amphibia > Anura > Limnodynastidae > Mixophyes > Mixophyes fleayi. Next base: position 1,910,776 of record NC_134410.1, read on the forward strand.
AGTTGGTATAATATATAATACCTCTATATAAGGCCTCTACTGAGCGTGGAACTCAGTGCACTTTAATACTCCATCTACTTTAGGGTATAGGCAAAATGAGTTTGTCTTTCCTTACTGAGCCACATTCATCTACACACCCGTATGTCAGTTCTCCAACTTATCTGCCAGGTATTGGCTTAAAGTTATAAATAAAAAACAACTGCCACGTTTTACAAGCTACAATAATATCGGGGGCCACTCCTAAGAGGTGCGGACCAGAGTCATAATCACAGTGCCCAGATCTTTTTTTAAAATTTATTTTTTGGTTTGAAACTGATTGAAAGCAAACGGTTGTGTGGCCCCAATACCAATAAAGTTACAATAACTTTTTGCTGCTACATTTATGTTAAGCGCACTGTAGGATCCAGCGATTGTGGTTAGCTAGAGTCAAGAACTGGGTCTAAGAATCTAGCAAAACCTCGATATAACACCACACCAGCCTTAGTCTAGACAAACTTTTTATACACCTGGACCCATTATATTATATTGTAGTTTTTAAGAAGCATTAAACCCTGTTGCGATGTAGCAATATCTAGAGAGCTTAGTGCACAATATCAGGTCATTGGAATTGTCTCACCAAATAAAACCTACAGAGAATTTGAAAAGCCTTGGATGCAAAATAGCGATACAAATCTTGCCTATTACTTGCTGACAGTTTGTTTCATTCTGTGAATAATTGCCAGAGATTCTGCAAATGCGATAAAGGCCAAGCATTTTTCCTTTGCTACTAGTTATGATCCATGTTCTCAGTCGTTACAGCTGTCTCCTCTTGGCATTAATGTTTCCTAATGCTGATTAAACTTTCATCCGGGAATGGAGACAAAATATTGGACAATGAGTCGGGATGCTGATACGTTCTGTGTGACAGCATCATAAGTCATGTATCCTGGTATTAAATAGAACCATATCTGAACGCAGATGAAATAACATAATTGTATTTTGTCTTTATGAACATAGAAATGAATTTCGACCCATCAGATTGAATATAAACAGAGGATTCATTTGAATACCGCAAGAAGGACGGTTTGGTCTGTGTCGGATTCGGTGGCGTTATGTTGTCAGCCGCATCTCTTCGGAGGAGTTTAATGTAAGACGACGTTTACTTTTGGGAGAAAGTTTCTGACAGCTGAAATAGACTAATTCTAAAAACTAAAAGTGCCTGAAGGTCAGTACAAATTCTTCACATATTAAATTAAATTATAGAAGCTTAGGTGTAAAATAATTCAAGACAGATGATTTTGGAACTGTTACGAAGCGTGTTGTTGCCATGGAGCGTTGGAGAGAGTAACTGGGGTTTCCCATAATGTTTGCTTTTGGATGGATGTTCTATGTCTGGAAGGTAGGAAGGAGTCCGACGTCCTGGGGTCTTGTTGCTCTAATGCAGCTTTAGTAGGATGTCCTAACTGTGCAGTGAGCAATATATATACTATTGCCCTGTGCCAGGGGTGGGTGTACAGGTGTAAAAGGAATCGGGGTGACACAAGATGGCAGTGAGTGGGACAGGTAGGGGTTGGGTGCGATGAAGGATATTATAAGAGTGATTGGACCGTGGGTGATATAATGGTGAGAGGTAAGATTGGGGGTGGAGTGGGATATGGCTGGATAATATGACCTGTGGAAGCTAATACTGTGGTAGCAATAGGTGATGTTGAAACATAAAAGGATAGAGGGAGAATGGTGAGTGTGATATGGTGCAAGATAGGAAAATATATGTAACTAAAAATATCTGCGCCCTATGGAAATATGTCCATATGCTAAAGATAAACCCCCCATACAGAGATATCTGTCCCATACCAAAACCATGCACACACTGGTACACACACATTATAACTACATAAATGACGCTGGTGCATTGTTAATGATAACACATTCATGTTATGATTAATAACTGATGTATCTGATTGCTATCTGCAGCTTAAGGAGCCCATTGTGACTGATGGTTTCTGTCTGGTTGGCTGGGTCCCTAAATTGCAACCAATTGAAGGGGAAACTAAAATTAAAATATTAATAACATGTTGATATCTTAACTGCTGGCGGTTTTAATAAAGATACTTTTACCATAGGCCTTGATCCCCGTCCTACTTACCAATCATTTCTTCCCTTAATTTCCGAAGACGTAATATGCCCAGTAATGACCTAACATCATGTAATATGCCCAGTAACGCAAAGCCATAACTTAGAATTCTAGCGCCTAGGGGCGAGAAAGACAAATGCCGCCCCCTAGCCCTCAATTTGAAACAATTTAAACCTAAAATATTCCTAAATTGCGACCCCCTTCAATGTTGCGCCCTGGGCGTTCGCCTCTGTCGCACAGCCCTAGTTACGGTCCTGCAGTAACGACCTAACATCAGGTAATATGTCCAGTAATCTCCTATCAGCGTGTTTACTCATTTCCTTTGTTTCCCAGTTCAGCCACTACTGATTATTTTCTTTTGATGTCATTGTATTTTGTAGCGTTGCTTAATTTCTTCCAATACATGATTTGAACTTGCATGTCATTATTAGGGATGTAACTAAGTGATTGTCAGATTTGTTCACTGTGGTTCCAAAGCAGAAAAAATATTTAATAAGATGCCAGGTGATCACAAACTTAAATCAAACAGATTTTACAATAATAATCAGATGCAGGAAAATTTAACAGAACAAAAATATATCAACAATACTGGTCTGCGCAGCCAGCGCAAGAGATTCACTGAAATACTCTGCGTTCCAGTGGTCAGAGCAGTACAATGTATTCACTGAGATAGGGTCATAAATTATATTAATACCAACATCAGTTTTAGGTAATCAAATCATACAAGGACAATGGTCATTGTTACAATGCGGATTTTTGGATAAGAGCTAGTGAATTTAGCACAGACAAAGACAGAATTCTGTACTAACCAAATGTAAGGTTGAATGTAGAATAGTGAGAGGCAATAAAGAATGTTTAACATCCTAAGATAATCTTGAATCTGGACAAAGACTCATTAAATGAATAAATTGGTACAGCTTAAGTATATATAATGTCTTAGTTGGTATAGCCGTAGTACAGATTGTTTTTGAGTAAATACTATATTCAATGGGAGAGCAATTCTCATTGTTCTAAGACCTCGTAGACCTCGTAGACCTCTTAGACTTCGTAGACCTCTTAGGTCTTGATGAAACATTGTCAATAGAAATACCTACGCATGTCCTATTACAAAAATAAGTATTGATGGGAATGTGATGGAACAGTGGTATTAATACAACAAACAATGCAGTTACATCTCTCCACTACACGAGACCGTATTAGCCGTGACCTGCAATCGCTAGTCTCATCAAACTGCAATCACATCGCACATAGGGAAAACAATTTATAAGCGATTCGGATTAATTTATTTAACCAATATTTTAATTTATCTTTAATATCATCAACCTCTAGTTGGTTACCACTGGCCAATTCCTCCTATAAACATTGTCTGCTCTCTATTGGATATTGTCTATATTACATATGCTATTAGATTGTTTTATTATATTCCTGACTGTGTACTCTAGAACTGCACTGATTGGGTGCTGGCAAAGTGCTGATTCTTATATTGCCGAGCGCAATGCAGGACAGCTGGATGGTGGATTAAAGTGTTAGCTGTTGGCCACAGAGCAGGAGACGTGACATCACATGAACACACAATCACTGGCGCCATATAGGGTTGGAGATCTTCCTTCCAAAGCTTTGTCACCAGGGTCTAGCACCACTACTGATCCAAATATGGCTCCAGGAGGTTGGGAGCGAGATCTCTGGAACGTAGCCCAGCAGCCGGAGCTTCAAAAAGGCCACACTACTTCCAGGCTCATTGTAACTAATGAGAGGACCACAGGACTACTGGTCTCCAGCCACTGAACGTGGAACCGCAGGATCAGCAGCCTGCCGGGTTCTCCCTGGGTCACTGTAGGGACTCCAACTAGACCACTGGGTGAGGGCACATTTATATATAATATATATATGCACCAGATAAATAAATAGTTGTCTACATTGTATAGGTCTGGGGCAGGGGTTTGTAGAGTTCCTGCCTTTGTGGTGTTTATAACTTTATATATTACAGTTTATGCTCCATCTCCAATAGAGACTAACTTACTGAGAAAAGCCCTAAGAGTGGGGAAACTGAAAGAAAAGGAGATTTGTAGTTGCCGTCTGCTGTTTATCCTCCCAGTGGATACACCCCAGAATACTATAAGATGAGCGGTAAGTGAAATATCAGTCTTCTGCCTTGTTGTCTTTAGTACACTATAATATATTAATATCAAATACTTGCAAAGGGAAATAATTTATATATATATACATATTGATATTACATTATTATTAATATTATATCAAGATTGACTTTGACTGTCAGGAGGTTACCTTATAGATCTTATAGATACAGATATAAATGTATTGTTATTATATAACTAACCACCAACTGTCCAGAATCAGGAACAGTAACAATGCTTATTACGGTACCTGTGTATCAAGTTTTCTCTCACTTTTAGATTGTAAGCTCATGGGACTGGTCCACCTTTACACTCTCATTCTTATTTATGTCATGTATGTAATTTGTCTGTATCATGATCAATGTACAATGCTGTATAATATGCCAGCATTGGATAAATAAAAGATAACAATAATATTATTATTATTATTATTATTAATAACTATTGTCATACTGTAACATTAAAATCATGTAAGAGAGCCTGGATTCACAGAGCAGCTTCGGAACCTATTTGAACTAAACTTATAACTTTAATTATATTGAACCAGAACTGCACTTTTTATAACACCTAACACTGATAACTAGCAAGGTACCGGTATATTGGTATTTTTTTCTACGAGTTCCATTTGCACTTTTGTTAGTATTATTGCCCAGTTATATGTATATAATATTGTTCCACTATCCTTAAGACTGGAATATAAGAATATACTTTTATATAGCACTTTAAGTAATATCTAAAACTCTCTAATTGCACTGTCTAATGTAAAAGTGTTATTTTATAAATATAAATTGTTTTGGATTTAGTTTTTTTTTCCTAATTAAGATATAGACTGTTTTGGAAAGATAGTAGACATAATGACTTTTTCCCATAATTATCACTATTCAATGGTTTAATGAAAAAAAAAATATATGTTCTCTCCATCAGTCGTAGCGCGGTAAAGCTGTATCTGAAAAATTACATAAAATCTAGAAAAAGTTTAAAAAAAATCTGAATTTACAGATATAAAGGACGTCTCAAGGATGTGCGACTCATCACGGTTTGCAGATTATTTAAGATTAGAGGATTTTGATGTTGAATTGAATAGAGATAAGAAATTGACAGAGCTTATTACAAGCCAAGTTGTGAGTAAATTGAAAGTCTCTTTAGATATGATCCACGGCGATCTAGAAGTATTAAAAATTAGTATACCGACAAATTTCCATCAGAATTGGATATAAGAAGATATAGTGATGATCGAGCCGCCTTATATATATTAAACAGATATATTTAGAAAACATAAATGAAACTTTACAAAATAAGGAGAGGAGTTGGAGAGTAGATCATGTTGTAAGAGATCAATGATAAAGACCTGCGACTCTTTCTCCAATCATCCGAAAATGCTAAACATGAAGATAGAGATGATTATGATGGAGACGGCCCAGAGCACAGTCTTGGCTGTTGTCCATCTCGCCCAGTTGTTTATAGACTTTGGAATTACAAAGATAAAATGGATATTTCATAGTCATATAGAAAGATTTCCACTTCGTATGACAAGGGCAGGTAACACCTCATCTTTCAGGATTTTTCAGCTGATATCGCTAGGAAAAGGAAACTTTTCAATTAATTATATACATAATTATACCCAGTAAAAATGCAAAGTTTGTCTACCTAGTTTTTTAGACCAAGCTGTGAGTGGAGACTCAACAAGGATCTATTATATATTCAGCATCGAAATTAATAGCGATATTAATTTGGATGGACCTGGACCATCCGCTTCGTCCCACCCTCCCCCCCGTGTTCAAGACGTGGCTCCCGGAAAAAAGGGCTTATTATCCTTATTCATAAATGTCTTCTCTCTGTGGTTGATCCCTGTGTTGTACATATATTCTTTATATATTGAAAGGCAGTGATTAGTGTTATCAATCTATATGCACCAAACTCATGGAAGAAAGAGTTCTCGGAACTTCCTTCCCAGTCAATGTTTTCCTTCCATTCTTTTTTCTTCATTTGAGCCGGAGATTTAATTCTTATCCAGAATAGAAATTTGGATTTTTTTTTCATTCAGGATAATTGCGTAATTTGCAAAATTGAGGTGTTATAAAGTTCAAATGGTTGTGATTCATTGTTTTATGACGGTTTCAAAAATTCAAGAAATACATACATGTTTCATCTAGATAGGATGTCTTGTCTAGAATTGATTATTTTTATTATCTACACTTATAATAAAATTTTTGTCATAGTTTTGCAATAAATTATTTAATTTTTTGGCGATTCACCTGTTGTGTTGGATTTAAATGCAGAACCATAAGAAGGGGGTTTAATTATTTTTCTAGTATAGATTTAGACTTTGAGAAATTTATTGTGAAAGGATGGAGGATTTCTCTAATTAGTTATTAGGGGTAATAATAATTCAAAATGTTGATATCTTAAAAATATCTAGGTGGAATTTAATCAACGTGATTGAAACCTGAAAGTATTGTAAACTATACATTGTAAACTTAAGAGTTTAAAAAACTAAACTCCCAAATAAAATCTCATAACATTTATAGTTCAACTTTGTTATCATCAGAACTATGCACCTCTGTGAAGTTACCTTTTCTGCCACAAAACTCGATTCAGCTAAATTTTGCTGCAAATTTGCTAAATTAGAAAATAATTATTCGTTAGTCAGCCGTGACCAGGCTACTACAGAGATATGTTTATCAGCTAAACAGCACATGGAACAGTAAATGTTATTTATAGAAAGTAGGATATTGAATACAAGGAAATGCAGATTTGTAAGGTGTGGAAGTCAGGCAGGAAATCTTCTTTCACGGTTATTTCATAGAGATTAATCTCCTAAATCTGTCAGTAGAACTGGGAGACCTGATGCCTCTGTTCTGATTTCTGTAAAACAAAACAACAACTTGCCATCTGTAAATCACGTAACATGTTATTACCGGCTACAGCCAACTTAACTTTAGATTCTGTTATATAATGTCCGAGATGAGGCGGCCGATGGTATTCTTGGCTCAATCGGTATATCGGCAAGACGGCTTAAATTGTATTTGTATGACGATTATGTATTATTACAACTTTCAGATCAGTGATATTCCTATAATTTAAAATCAATTGATGAATTTGGAACCTTTCCTGCCTATAGCGTTAATCATCATCATCATCATCATCATCATCAACATTTATTTATATAGCGCAGCAAATTCCGTAGCGCTTTACAATTGGGAACAAACATTAATAAGACAATACTGGGTAATACAGACAGACAGAGAGGTAAGAGAACCCTGCTCGCAAGCTTACAATCTATAGGACAATGGGAGTTAGAAACACAAGGGCATGTGCTACATCATATTGCACAATGGACCAGCTAGAACGCAAAGGTAAAAGTACTGAGTGGGCTGTGTGATGCAATGTTGGTCAGAGGTTTGTGGTTAATATGGAATAATCAGGGATATTATAGTTGATAATCATTCCCATTTATTGACGCCTCTAGTAGGTTTAAACACTTAGGTCTAGTATTTTCTTCTTGCTTTGAGTCTACATATTGAACGATGATCCTCAAATTAAGAATATAAAGTGCAATTTATAGATTACAAATTTTATATGATTTTCCCCTGTACTTATTGTATGTTACTTACTATTTATGTTAAACAGAAATACAATTCCAGGTTACGACTTCTGTTTTTTTTTCTCTGATATTCCTAAAGGCTGGAAACAACATTAGTGGGGTCTAGAGTTGACTTATTTTCCATATTTACCAGATTCATTCCAGGATGAATGTATAAAGAGTTTTTATCATATTGTCTAAATCAATGTATTATAAACTTGGAGGATCCAATGGGCAATTCTAGTGATCTCGTCCTTCTCATGGGCTTGTGGAAATTATGGGATTTCCCTAAACACATGAATTATATGATGTACAAGTACATAGTTAGTTATCTTTCCGACAACTTAAGGATATCCCTAGCCATGAGAATTAAATAAATTCCTATGGAATCTATTGGTTGTCGATATTAAAATTTAGGAATTAAAAAATGTGTTAACAAATTCAAACAACTGCTGGGTTCGATCCTGGGTGAACTTTTTTTAATATTAACATAGGACTATATATGATTTATATTATTTTTAAAAAAATGACTTTTTTTCTTCTCTCTCTTGCAAATTGAACAAGCTGGTGTTGTCTCCATCATCCATTAGTGCAGTAATTAGAGTGTTCCTAATGATAGCTAACTGGTGTCTAACATTCCCCACTATGGCAGTGTGCACAATCTGATAAATACAGTATATACATATTGTGACAGGATGAACCACCTATGCCACCCTGTCTGTTGCGTTGCTGTGGACCGGTTTGGCTTGCCACCGTCCCCTTTCCATTTTCCCAAATGCGCCCTCTAACCGCAGTAGGAGGGGCTTAAGCTGCTGCCACCACTGGACTCCTTAGCCGGCATTCAGAACCACTTCCTCCTGGATAACTGTCGCTGCTAGTGTACCCCCTTGCTGGTGCACCTGGGCTGGTACCCCTGATCTCTTGCCTTCAGATCAGGGTATATATATATATATATATATATATATATATATATGTGTGGAAGTAGGGGTATGTCATACCGCCCCTTCTGCCTTCATTGTAACACTATCATATTCCATTCACCTACATTTCCATTCCATTTTTCATGCTGTCGCTCTAAATTTTCACTTCAATCTCTGTATATAGATATATAAAATTATATATCTATGTGTGTCTGTGTACGTACATGTGTCTGTCAGTGTGCTTGATTGTGTGTGTGCTTGTGTCTATGTGTGTTTGATATTCTGCACTGCGGCTCAATGTATCCGCTAACCTGAATGGACAGGTTTGTGATGAATTACTGGTTTAAGATTTGTCTAACATCATTAGCAAATGATCAGTTTGGGAATAAACCTCAGATTTGTACATATTCATTTAAACAAATTCTGAAACTAGCTGCAACAAAGAGGGTTTACTCTTCTATATTACACAACCATAGGAGAATTGATCTGACCCTTAGGTGGTGAAGTTACAAAATGGTCTGATGCCCGATTAGAAAATTATTTAATCCAGCCCTTTACATCGCAGCTCTAACCATGGAGTTTGGCAAATGCTTTGGAACAATTTTGACCTGCAGTAATATATCCGTGTGAAACTCTCACATACGTGGACTGATCGGTGATGTCCGTCGTCTTATATTGCGATCGTGTTTCCTGCGTTGGTAACAACAACAACCTCACACACTAAATGGAGAAAATTATAACTGTTAATGTCATAATTTGGACCAGAAAAACTAGAAAAACAAACAGTCCCTTATATTCGGGGCCAGAAATTCCCCTGGATTTGGCAGATTAGGAGAAAATAGTGAGACATAATATTTTTACTTCTCAATTTTGTAATAGCAATCAATCTGCTCTTATTAATTCACGTACATTGGATAAGGTTCTACAACCGGGTAACGATACTGCATTAACCGTTTAGGCAGCAGACAAATATGGATGAATACAATTCTCTTTAAAGTCAATCAGTTATGTAATGTGGGGCTTCTAAACTATAACATTTGTGCATTTCAGTGCAGATTCTTCTAGGACAGCCAGAAAGAGATTGCAGTATTACATAATGTAACAATACATAATACTTGTCAGTAACTGTGCCACAGTTCTGCATTGTGTGTGATATAGGAGTAGGGCGATTCCCGGCTGCCCTGGCAGTATTTTAGTGATTTTAATTATATTGATAAAAGTGCATAGATGCTGCATGCTCGCTTAGTAATATTATCCTGGAGCGCTGTTTGTAACACTCGTAATTACTAATTATCAGTACTGTATTAAAGGACTAATAGGTCTGGACATTAAATGATAATCAGTCTGTTGTAAACATCTAAAAATCAATTGCCCATCACCATCTGATAGAATTAGGCAACCCATGGCACTCCAGTTGATGTGGAACTACAAACACCAGCATGTCCATGCAGTGAAAATGGTCATTTTGCCCCTAGCAACACAAACCTTAATAAAATCAGTTAAAGGATCTGGTCTGTAGGGGGAGAGAAAGACCCCATCACGCTGCTTCTTAGCGGGACATAAAAATGTCCTATTGGGTCCTTCATCGTTAAGTAAGCTAAACTTCGACAGCAATTACTACTTAAATCTGTAAAAACTCTGTGTTCTTAGGTCTAAATAACAGGATTCCCAGAACAGCTTCTCTACCAGTCTATATTCCTGTGATACCCTGCAAGACTGGCCTCATATAACTTCACCTTAGGAAGCTTCATACACTTTACAGCTCAATCTGACAATTTTTTATGCTGTGTAATTGCAACTCACATTGTGACCGGTATCGGGTCTAAGCTGCCTGTCCTTGGAATCCAGACATAGAGTTATTTTTTCTTATTTGTCATTCAAATACTTTCCGACCAAGCTACCCAATTACCTGAACAGACTACTTATGCTTTCAGCTCACCGCGCTTATCACCTACGATCTACCTCCAGAAGCCGGCGAATGGTTCCTAAATTCATTAAGGTATCTGAACAATCTGTATTCCCCTACTGGGCTCCACATTTCTGGAACAACTTACCAGAGACACTAATATCTACTGCTGTCTGAAGTTTTATCATACCGCAGTAATTCGCTTCTATAAACGTGTGTAGTTGTAATATTTAAGGCCTTCTCTGTATTAGGTCAGAACTCTATATGATGTATCTAGGGTGTACAATAGATATAAAAAGTCTACACAATCTTATTAAACACCTTTAGCTTTTATTATAACAGTGAGTCTTTTTGAATTAGTCTTTGTCAACATCACACACTCAGACTTTGCTATTATATCCCACTCTTCCCTGTGAAGGTCTATCAAATTGTGAGGGGATCTCCTGTACACGACCCTTTTTAAATCATTCCGCAGGTTTTCAATGCGATTGAAGTTTGGGATGTGACTGCACCATTCCAAGAATTTACTATTTGTTTTTTCGCTTGAATTTTGCCGGTGGAAAAGTCACATCAAAGGTGGACCAAGGTCTAACATGACATATCTTCATTTCAGGTTTTATAGTACAACACCTGCAATATCAATAAGGCTGTGTAGACGTTTTATAGTCCTTGCACTTGAAACGAGAGGTGACTCGCTGTATTTTTTTCCTGGCAAAATAATCTATAAACAAATAAATATAAGATACATTTACAGCATTATGTTAAAACAACATTGATTCGTAGAGATGACATTTTAATTCCACTGGATTTAATGAATTTAGACCAGTGTGTATTTCTATAAATCTCATCCCTTCTTCTCCATAGATTGGTATCCAGGATAAAAATGACTTTTGTCATGAATTTCCTGTAATTAAGGACAGTCTGATCTCCTGAGATCAGATATCCCCCATTGGACGTTAATAACTTAGTGAAGTTCTCGATGATTAATCACCTGGTTTTGACAGAACTGAAAAAAATCCTGACAATTTCAGACAGTGTAGACAGAGAGGAGGAAGTATTCAGCATAGATATATATATATGTATGTATATATGTATGTATGTATATATATATATATATATATATATATATCTAATATATAAATGCTTAGTGGCGTCTGTCTGTCTGTGTGTGTGTGAAAAAAAAAAAAACAAGTTGCAGCGCCACCTGCTGGGCAGAGTTATACACTGACCTACTAAATTCTTAGTGTGTATGGGGAAAAAAATTCAAAAAGGGCTGAAATTTGGTAGGGCTCAAACTCATTTTCGTGAGGTAATTTTACCTCATGAACACACATGTGTAGAGGCGTGCGTTAGTGTGTGTGTGTGTGTGTGTGTGTGTGTAAAAAACTATTTTCTCAGAAAGGGCTCATCCAATTGACCTGAAATTTGGTATACTGACATTATTTGACAAAAAAATTAGAATAGTCAAGTCAGTTAACTTCCATCATCCCCCCTTCCCCCCGTGGGAGGGGTAGTAAAGGCTAAATTTACGAGTTGAGGGGTCAAACTCATTTTCGTGAGGTAATTTTACCTCATGAACACACATTAAAAAAGGGCGCTTGCGTCGGGAAGTAACGCTCTTCCCCTGAGGAGGCCTGGGCTAGGCCCAAATGCATGACAAGAACCTTTTTAAGACCTTAAGTAGCTTGATTTGACTAGAATGCATGAGTATCATGCACGGGTTAACTTGTATATATATATGTATGTATGTATGTATATATATTGGTAAGTCAATGATTAAAGCTGCTTACATTGAAGATAAAAGCAATGCTCTGGGTGTATTTCCAGCCTTTTGAATGTCAGCACAGATATATTACAGAACTTTGGTCGACCAGGGTCCTATCTCTCTGCATTTTATGGAGTTTCCTTTGTATTCAGCAATTTGTGTTCACAGCAGACACTGAATACAACATTTTATTCTGAATATGTTTTCTGTTTTACCCTATTTATACATTACTTACCTTTGCTTGTGCCTGACATTTTGGATATATACGTAAATGGAACACACATGACACACACACACACACACACACACACACACACACACACACATCACACACACACACACATACACTACACACAGACACTACACACAGACAGACACATAGACCTGACAAGATGCTGAGAATTTTTTTAGTGAAACTCTTAAATAAAGATTTTACAGAACACCAGTTTCAGGTGAAATAAATAAGATCTGAAAGCGCGTCTCTATTATTTATTAAGTTATACAAGTGGCAGCCATTTTTCTGTAGACCTAAATACACTGAAGCCTATGTAAATAGATCCCCCCACTGTGACTTTTGCATTGGAGACACATATGATTGTGACAATTGACCACCATGTGGTTAGGTAGACTGAGCAGTGGAGAAGTGACGGTATGTCATACCGCTGTATACCAGCCCACTTCCAAAGCTACATAAAGAAATGATAATGGTAATACTTCTGTGAGTAATGGGAAATGCCATAAAGATTTGCACTTTTATTAATCTCAATTAAAACACAAGATTAAAAATAAATAGCTGAATGTCTGGATGTGGCCTCTGTTCGATGGGAGGGTTCCTCTCAGGAGGTGTCTCAGGGATACAATGTATCATGTGTCCGGTATCAGAAGTGACGCGGTGACTGAGCAGGAATTACTGCTGAAGACCCTTTAACCAGGACATAAATCTGTTTTTATCCATGGCCGCAGGGGGATCCCTTGCTGGCTGGGGCACTTTGGAAGGAGCAGCAAAACTGGGGGAGCCACTTGAAATCTGTCTTTCTTCTAAACCTTAATCAATGCATTTTACACGCCATATTTTAATGCAATCATGCTCTCAAAGCCTTTCTTAGGAACTTGAGTATGGTCCTAGTTTGAGAGCCAAGTGTATCTATATATAATGTATGTCCGTAAATAAGTTTACCTATTATTTTAATGCAATGTTGTCATTAACTGCTATGATATTTTAATGATTTATACTATTTCCTAACCATGGATTATTTGATTCGTAATCACAATTTTAGGATTAACATGACAATCGCCCTGATTAGAATTTATCATAATAACTGATGATAATATTTGATGAAATTCTTTTTTAAAAGTGTCAGCACATGACCTGCTTCTCTCTGCATTAGAATTAAAGTTCTTCCAAAACATTTAGCTTTGAATATTGTGCACCAAATAATTGACTTAATGAAAGTTAAGCAGAATAAAGACAATGTAATGAATAGTGCATTAAATGGTGTGAGAAGTGGGATTATTAGTTTCGGAGCTTTATATTCTTCTTCTACAGGTTTTCATTAGAGATTTTCCTGGCATCACTGACTATAGAGATTATTGTGCCATCCTCGGATATTATCTGTCTGACTTTACAAGTATTTGTCTGATTATTAGCGGATGCTGATTACTCCACCATGACTCTATCAGTGAAGTTTGCCAAGAATTTACCGGAATGGCCTCTATATACTGTATTTCCCTATTAAAACTGATGCTCAATGGCAGAGGTTCTGGAACTTTGGGAGGAAATACTGTATGTCTGGCTCCGGAGCCCTACTCTAGAGTGATCCCATATTAATATATCAGTATACACAAACTGCCATAGATATTTCTATTAATGAATTGTACAAATAAAAAGAGAAAAATCATAATTTCAACCGTTATTGGATCCACCAACTAAAGTATGAGCGGCAGTAACATCTCCAATTTGTAATGAAATAAAATAATATAAAATAGTTATAAAGTAATATATTGGTTGGCGGCCCCTACCTCTCCCCATAACTCCAGATCAATGTTACATAGGGCTGAGTCTTTTTGCAGACAGATGCTCGCTCCTCTGAGTCCTGCACTGGATCTGAGGCTGTCCTCCGTCATCCTTCTACTGTCTCTCTGCTGAAGCATCCTCTGTAATACAGGTCATTCCCCGGTCTCACTGAAGCTGGTCTCTTAGTTTAGTCTGCTGGACGCTCGTCGGGTGACACAACTGTGACAAACACTGAGCTCCTCTGGGCTCAGGTTCTTCTGCTTTGGGTCTGAGTCAGATGTCCCATCTTACAGATATAAATGTTTTTGCAAGTTCTCACTTGTACCACTATGGGTGGAGTAGTAACTCTTACCCCCAGGTTACCCCCAGTCACCCTTATTACAATCCACCAATGCCTCTAATATTAGTAGCAGATTTCGGTTTACAGACACTACATAATACAGAGAGAGGACTTGTGTGCTGAGCAGAATAGTCATTGTATTTGGATTTGATATAACTGTAAGTAGAATCGATATGTAGATTAGAGGAAGGAAAAATGCAGGTTCTTCCTGCAAAAATAAACTTGTCATTATTGCTTTGTTGGACCCTGGGGAGGACAGTATATATGTCAGCTCCTATCAGAGTATATTATATTAACTCCAGCCCTCAAATAAGCTACAACTCTTCCGCAAAATCCCCATCTGGGAAACACCATTTGCATGGCACCACCTGAGTTAATTCCACAAGCTTGTGCTGGGACTGACTGTTTTATCTTTATTGGGACTCCTCAGTGAAAGACAGGATCTTCTAGTTATCTTTTACAGCGCTCTGGAGACAGTGTCGTTGAGACAATGAGAAGAATTAGAGAAATAAGTTCACAATCCCTTACAAGATACAGAGTCCTGAACTGACCTCCCAATACTCTGAATGACCAATGAGGACAACTCGTGTTCTTGGCATGTTACGTGTACATTAACGGTCCAATGAAGCCCCCACTAATTGTACCCGGGGGACTTTGGAAGGGGAGGTTTGTAATATTTTGCTGCATTTCCCTCCATAGCCTGTTAATCCTTATTGATGTTTTGCCATCACAAGATTATTCCAATAATTAAACATTTGTGACATAACTGGTGTATTAGGTATCTCCTGTTTCTGGAGTACAAATGGTACATATGAAGTAGTCAGTGTACTTATTACTAGTCACATATAAACCTATGAATAGAAATTAGTGGGATTTATCCCTTCAAAATCACTTGTTACCTTTATTTCAATAAAAGGGACATTGATATACTAATTCTGTGTGTTTTGCGGCTGAGGTTTCGGTGAGTGTCCTGTAAATACCTTATGACCCGATAATCAATCGTTTGCCCCCTATTTATAATCCAGACGTGATTTACTCAAGTCAAGTAGAGTCCAACAAACTTTTCAAAACTATTTTGCAGAATATTAGTCTTTTTGAGCATTTGACCGCTTGTGTTACCAGCTGAGTTTGGCCTTAAGCGTTTCCAGTCCTAACCCAACAAAATTTATTTTCGTCCTCCCCTACCCACAAGGCAGTTCAGTGCTGCGTGATTTCCCCCTGAATTTATAATTAGTCAATAGAAATTATAATGTAATCATGTACAGAACACCTTGTTTCTTTGTGTATTTGTGTTGATTCAATTCGGTGGTATATCTGACGATTCCTAACCAGCCAAGGTGCAAGAAAATATCAAGATTCAATAAAAAATTCCATGAAAATTGTAAATGTATTTATGTGCAAGCAATGACTGCCCAGAAAATCTCTTCTTAGATTCTAATTATATTTTATTCAGCAATTACGGATTAACAAAATTGCTGCAAAAATATTTTTGTAAAAATACCTGAACAAAACTGTTTTCTAGCAATTGTTATTCTATCGCAATATTGTATTTGTTTTGTTTTAGAGATGACTTTTTGGAAATCGGACTTTGTTGCAGACAAGTCTTTGTCAAGTTATTTGCCTGCAATTCAAAAAAATCTCAAACTTTCAGAATCATTTCCTGTACTGTTTACCAAACATATGATGAATATTGGTCATGTGTTTTTTAATGATTGATTGCCTTTAATATTAGAACTATGTCGGTAACATTAGAGATCTTGTCTTGTGGTTTTTAAAAACACCTCCAAGTATTTAAAATGAATGCAAAGAATTTTGCAGCAAACGCCATCGATTTATCTTGGTGCAGCTAAAAAAGCCGCTATGGACAAAAAGAGGATTAAGCAAATGATCCTGGAAATACCTGGGCCAGATTCTATAAAAGACATTTGACATAACAGGCATAAAGGACGACGTTGGAAATGGCAGCTTATAAGGAAGCGTTCGTACGACACCGAACGTTATTGTGTCATGTGTAACAATGCCAGACTTGATTTTCCTTGTGTTTCCTTGTTATGCTGCTGTTTAATAGGTCCTGTGCTGCGAGACATGAATATTCATTTTACAACAACACAACCCTTGAAAATACCCTGCGCTACCCACCAGAGACTTGTAACGTCCTTTCCCATCTAATTCCCCCAGGTCTGTGGCTAGTTTTCATCGCTTACAATTCCAACCCTTCCTTGGCCTGGGTAATTAACATGACTAAAAAGATTTGCTGGGATTACTATAGGTTGTGTGCGATATTACACGTTTGTTTTAGTTTTATCTCTGAAACGCCACCGCTACCCTCCAGCCTGAGCGTGGATCTGCAGAACCTTTTCATGCAGAGCCCCTGCCATTTCTTTTGTGAGCGGGAGTAGGCTTCCCGCGGTGCGGTGTGTCAGAGTTTATGATGTAAATAAGAGGTCCCTCGCTATCAGACTGCAGAGACCCCGCTGGAAGCTGCACAGCACGTTCAGTACAATATGTCTCAATCAAACTGTTTTGTTTGGATTTCAACCAAATTTTTACAGATGGGAAGGCAAAGGATTTGCCAACGTTTTGTCGGTGTTGGACCCAACCGTCCAACATTGGTGTGAATGGCGCAGGGAGGGTGATTTAACCGGTGCCGTGCTGGACAGCTTTCACCAGCAGGCTTTGAAAATGCAAATAAAATCTCTATTCATGTCAGTTCCTCATAATAAAATCTATTTGTCTGTCCATATGCGGCTTTCCGTGTCCACATGGGCACGTTTAGAACAGGGCACGGGGAACGCAAATGTCTGTTTTTTTTCTGCTCGTCTTTACCATTGTCCTCTGCAAATATTCCCCAGCAAATGAACAATGCCCCGGTTTAAGCTCGGAGTCTTGCTTGGGAAAGCTGCTTAGCCCACAGAATAAATTTGATCTGCTAATTAGTATTCAAGTCAGTCTCTTGGATGAAAACCAATGTTGCAGCCAGGAGCTGGTTTAAAAATCACATAAATCATAGATCAATGACAGAATTGTAAGCAATGGATAGATTACAAAAGTAAGCTTTAGTTAAAAATAGATTAACCAATTCCCTGCTGGAAAACACTTCAAGGAACTGGACAGAAAACTGTTTTTTTAAAAAAATAAAAAAAAATTATTATTAAATATATAGATCTTTAATGTGATGACTTCATGGATGAAAAGATGTTTAGTCCCCCCCCCTCCCCTTCATCAGTATTTGCAGAAGATTAAAAAAATACAATAAAGACAATCAATACAAGTAATGGAATATTTCTAGATTCCACACTAACAAATAACCAATTGCAGTTTCCCAAACGCCTCTCCCATATCAGATCATCTTAATTGAATTGTCTGCAATGAGGTTTTAAATTATTTTTCAATAGGTGCCTTGAAATAGCTGCCAGTGATGCTAAATGCATCGCTTGCTTTCTAAAACGTCATTGTCAAACACCCAATATATATATATTTATTTATGGGGGTGTCGCGTGCGTTTAACCTTCTTTAAAACCTGATCGTTTTTTTAATCAACAGATAGGATATTATATGACGTTTGTCTTGCGTGAAAAATGAACGTAAAAAACGTATTTTCTCCCTGCTGCTAACTGTGAATTTAGGATAGTATCGATGATGTCACAGCGCCGACTCTATGACGTCATGTCGCTGTACCGCGCCCGTGCTAATGTGCCAGTTTTCTGGAATTAATAATCTCCCCAAACAGGTAAATCTCTTGTTCATAGAAACCCACCAAGTTGTGTTGGTTGGGAGAGCTGGTGTTGTCGGATAGATATGGGTATAAGTATAGGGAATTCTCCCATGTCTGCTGTTACAGGAACACGGAGGCTGAGAGAGAAATTCTCATCTGAGTTTGTTCTTCGTAAACATTTCCATATATCGCGGGTGCTACTTAGTGTCACTTACATAGATGTCATAATCTAAACATCAACGTAAAGCACATTAACCCCCGTGCCCGGCTTCTCTTTGACTGTGTCACTTAGTGAATGTCAGACTCTAATGACTTTCACTCACTGCAGACCTGAGGGGTGAGCGAGACTCTTAGAGGTTCAGGATTTGTATACCTGAGACAATCCGCTCATAGTTGGTCTACGCAATTAAAACCAGGTGCATCAGGAACTGGAAGAAAGACGTTTGCGTTATGTTGGACATATGTTCTGAGTCCGACACTTTGATTCTTGCACTTGGAGTCTGTTAAGTCTCTCATTGATCTTCCTGCACGACGGATCTTCTGAGTTTGTTTTCCCACGAATGCTCATTTCCCGAGACCACCACAACACTTCTAGAGGAGAATTGGGCTGAATACAGTCAGCTGAGCTTATAGTTTCAGTGAAATAGCATAAGGTGGTAAGACATTAGATCCATTACATTCATTTATAAAATCACCTATTTACCGGGCCAAATTCACAAAAGTGACGGAAACTGTGGCACCAATCAAACAAACGATGATGATGACAATTATCGAATATGCTGATTAAGCATTTGTTCTTAATACATTACTGAATATTACACTGTTTACGGCAGGAGTGGCTGAAAAGCAGGTCTTAAAGTCTTAAAAAAAAAAGGTTTCAAACCAAATATTTAGATAAAGATTGTTCTTGGTAAACGCCATTATGATCAGTTTGCAGGTTACAGTATTGACAGATTTAAGTTGTTTAATAGGAAAAACTGCTTCTTAGTGACTTCAATTAAAAATTAAGCAAATGTAAATTATAAATAATGATGGTTTTTAGCAATGGTATTTACAAAAATGGATATATATTATTGTTTGAAGCAACAGAATTTCCTATTCTTCAATTATTGTTTAGGACACGTCTAAGATTGCATTCAATTAACTTTTATACTTTCTAAACCCCTTTTGTCACTCACAAAACTGTAGAAAAAAGAACAGTATTATTAATGTAATTTTTGTCTGAAAATCCAAATTCCAATATCTCTGAGTGAAAACCTCAAAAGTGATCTTAAACCTGGAGCTTGCGAAGGTATCTAAAGATATTGTTACAAAGGACCGGATTAATCTTCGGACGTAAGTCCCGTTGCGAGCCGTATCTTGCGTGAATTAGCTCTGCGCCAAAGCGGCTTTTACACCAATGATCGCAAGTGCATGAAATCTGTGTCAAAACGCAAATGACACATTCGACAGCCTATGACGTGAAGAGCGGAACGGAGGAGATGTGCAGTAAGGGCGGGGGCGGGGGCGCACACATTGGTTCGCTTCAAGTTCTGGGCATCTCTCAGGTAGGTGAGTTTTAGCCGTATCACGTGCACCAGCTACAGGTCGGGTGTAAGTTTATTTTATTTTTTTTAATGATTATATTATTAATAGTTTTACATTTATTTTATTTTTATATCCAGATTCAAATGGCTGTGCTGGAATGTGGGCAGATGTTCGTGCAAATTGCGTGCGTTTTTTTATTAAACGCAAGTTGCATTCACATTGCGTGTGAGGAATCAGTCCCGCAATGTTTTAACATCTGAGTAAAGCAAAACCAAATATTGTATAAATGTTGTATATGTTGTACGTCTCCCCTCTCTCTATAATAGAGCTGTGAGTTCTGACACTTCTCTCACAAACTTCAACCAATACTGCAGAAGGCTTTATACATCTTATACAATAACAACATCAGTTAATGGCCTCCAATGCTTCTGGGCCGTTACTAACTCCAAATTGTTTGCAACATTTGCAAATTTCCTGAAAGTTAGAAAATGTTAAGAAGAAAATGTAAGACATTTAACAGACGGTCGTTTTGGGGCTTTTTCATATTTAAGCCCTTTTATTTGCTCATGATATAATACACTTGTATTGCACAATATTTTGTAGGTTTGTATTCATTTGAATATATTTGACTGTTAGGATGAATCACTTATACCTAGGACCATATTAAGGATTCAGGCCGTCCTAGGCTAATACACTCGTAGCACCAGGGCCGCCAAAAGGAATATCGGCTTCCCCTCGCTCAGCACCCCCTCACCTGCCTCGCCAGGGTAATACGCGGTAGGTAAAATAAACCCCTCCTTAATCTATAATCAGTCTTTATTCACCCTCCCCCATCAGCATTTATGTTCCTGTGTTCTACTTTTTAAAAGGGTCACAGGAATCTTTGTCACTTATTTTAGTTTTCATTAAAATTAGAAAAGTAAAGCAGAGTGGAGATATGAACCAGCGCTGCTGAGGAGGATGGGGGAGGGGCTGCCATGGCCGCGTCTGTCGCCATCCTTGCTTCTCCTATTCGCTTATCCTCAAGCGCCCGCCCAAGGATGTCTAATTGTCGTCAACCGTTACCATGGAAATACGTCAAGATTAAAACTAGAATGAATTTAAGTTTATACGTCTCAGTCACAGTTTTGCACACTCAAAAATGTTGCGCCCCCTCAAAAGCCTTGCGCCCTAGGCTGCAGACTAGTCATCCTATTGGATAATGAGGCCCTGCTTATAGCTGAGCGATAATTTACTCAAACGATATTAGTTGGGTTATAACCTATACAAGTTTACATCTCACCAGGGCCAGACTGGGACTAAAAATCCGCCCTGGCATTTAAAGCACACAGGTCCACCTCAGGTCCAGATGATAATAATATTACAGTACTTTTTGCAAAGGTCATTGTTATACGGTGTCCCGTGAGATACAAATATATTATACACAGCTTGACTCTCTATTTGCAGCATAGGGCTTATCAGTATCAGATAATGGTATGTACAGGACAGGAAGAGAAATTTGGGGCCTGGTTACAGTGAACTTTTGGGACCCCCCTCCTTAGATGAGTAGCAAAGAAACTGTGCCGCCGCCGCTGTGCGACGGTGCCAAAATAGGTGTGGCCATATTGTGCTGGGGGTGTGGTCAACATGGGGCATTGATACATACATTATAATAAAACATTACATTTATCACACCCTCCCAGACACATTATGACACCCCCAGCTCACTGTCCTTATCTATGCATCTGGTGCTGCTGACGTCCATCAGGGTGGGAACTTCCTGTAGAGTGAGCAGGGAAACTCCTAGTCTCACGAGATTACCAAATGTTGTGAGATTTAGAGCTCCTCAGTTTGATCTGCAGTCTGTGTCCTGTCAGGGGACTGGGAGCAGCTATCAGCTCCCTCCTGCTAACCAGAGCTGGATTAACACTCGGGGGAAACCAGGGTTTTAAAGACAGCAGGGCCCCTATTATGTAACATTGTTATCATTTTAGACAAATACACAGGCAATACTGCGTGCACTACTGTTAGATGCACACAGCTCTGCCTTCACCAGCAGTACGTTGTGAAGCGGGACAACCTCCCAACTGTCCATGCAGTCGGACTAAATCCTGACTAAGCGAGACAGTGACTTAAATTCAGGACTGTCCCACCAGATTCAGGACAGTTGACAGATTCCTGCTCTCTCCTACCTGTCTTGGTCACTTTCACCACCTGTGACTGCTGGTGTCTTTAGCTCAGTTCCTGCTAGTCTTGATCCTGAAATGTTGGATGCCCTATTTTGGGAAAAAAAATGGGTACATGAGATTTAGAAAACTCCAACCAGCCCCGGTGTTAAATCAATAGCACTCACGTTTTGTAATTATGCCTCCCTCAATTCTCAACAATAATAATAATCACATTTAATAAGAAGACCTCTTTCCCTCCAACCAGCCCCAACATTAAATTAACAGTATACCCATTTAACCAAAACCAATCCCCCCCCCCCACTCCAAACAGTCCCAGCAATAAACTAAATAGCATTTACTTTTAATAAATATTTTCCAAAACCATCACCGGCATTAAATAATTCATATTCCCATTTAATAAATAGCCCTCCTCCCCAAAATCAGCCCCATGTTCAATTAATAGCCCCAAACCAGCCCAGCATTAAATTAAAGGCACCTTAAATAATTAGCCCCCACCTACACTCCACCCTTAAATAGCTCACGTCCCACATTTATTTATTTTTTATTTATTTTTTTAAGATCTTTCCTTCCCTTACACACTATATTAACATACTGCGCCCACACACACACACATAATATTAACATACTGCTTCTCGGGAACATACTTGGGATAGCTGCAACATCACTGTTCCAGCTACTGAAGCACTTCTGCTACTGCTGTAAGCCAGCAGGAAAAGTGATCTCTGTGGAGAAATGTCTCGCCAAAAATGACAATTTTCACTGCTGGTCTTCCAGAGATAAAGTTCATAAATAGCAGTGAAACTGCGATAAGCGGTGATATAAAAAATGGTAATTATCATAAAAATAGATCACTTTATCTGATCACTAAGTTTTACCCACATTGCATGATCATTAATAAATAATATACATACACAGTGCTCATTTACTTGCTTACCAATAGTCAGACAATGCAAGTTTAATCTTCACTAACATCCATCCAATGTTTCTCTAGGCTCACTAATGTTCTTATACTGCTCCATGGCAGATTATAATACAGAGGCACAGAGCTGACACATGAAATATTATTTGTACACTAACCTCACCTTATTTTCCTGCTCACAGCACAGGGCACAGTTTGCATGGTGTGTGTGTGAGGTGCCACTGACTGCTCTGCTGTCTGCTTGCTAATACACATACACCCGAAGTCCACGCTGCAGCTGACCACTCCCCCCACGCAGACCATGTGATTACAGCCAGCCAACCAAGCCAGGGAAGTGTGCATATGTTATGAGTCAAACCATATGACTCCTAACAAGAACGCCAGGGAGTGACTGGTCCTGGCTGCAGGTCCATTGGGCTGCCGTGCGGGGGAGGTTCCACATCGAAGAAGTCACCAGCGGAGTGAGCGCTGTGACAGCTGATCGGCCCATCTAGCCATCGGCCCTTCTGGCATTTGCCAGTAGTGCCAGATGGCCAGTCCGGCCCTGCATCTCACCCATCTCTACCCATTAACCTGTCATACATTATCTCATGTGGAGAGGGCAGGTCCTGGTGATTGAGTACAGACAGACAGACAGGTGGGTCGGGTGAGTGTACAAGAAGGCCTTTGCCTTCGACAAAATATTCCAAAAATGAAGTCTGTATTTCAGAAATCTGAAAATAAAATGATGCTGTGTAACAATAGAAGATAAAATGTATTCGTGTTTCCCTAACAAATAATTTTATGTAGCTAAAGAATACTTATACTTAATAAATAAATCTTACAGATAAAACCCCCAGAATAGCAGCGTTATTTTAGGCTTTACAAGGGAAAGTAGGAGGGGGGTGGGATGGGGGGGGTCTGGGCACTTTCAGAGACCTCGAGAGTTTAATTATGGTCAGAACTCAAGACTTTGTAGAGGAGAGGAAATGCCATAGGGTCCGGCTCTCTCCTAACACAGCAAGGTCAGCTGGGGCCGGGAGAGAGCGCTTTACGGAGAATATTAAGTGGCTGCTCCGTATAATGACCGTGTAGAAACTTTGTAAAACGAGCGCAGACCGTCTCACAGACGAGGAGCTGGAGGAGTGGTTGGATGAAGAGGATCCAAAATGTGATTTGTGTAAGAATGGTGATCAGTGATGTACAAAGTGGACTCGTCAACGGCAGCTATTGTGTAGTCCAAACCATCATTCAGTCTATTAAATTTTGCTGTAACTAATGTAATAACATTTATTGTAATTAATACTAATGTGTGGTGTAATACACTCTCACAGCATAGTAGAATATTAAACTTATTACATAGCCCAACTTGTCACATATCACAAACCTCTAAAATGTAAAATATCGTCTCATACACAGATGGTTTTTGTGACATACGAGATCTTTTATGAGACCCATAATCAATAATATAGAACAGTCTATGTAAATGCACATTGGTTAAAGGGGATATAGCTCAGTGGTAGAGCATTAGACTGTAGATCGAAAGGTCCCTGGTTCAAATCCCCTTTGTCATGTTTTGAGGCAGCACAGTGGCTCAGTGGTTAGCACTTCTGCATTACAGCACTGGGGTCATGAGATCAATTCTAGACCTTATCTGTGTGGAGTTTGTATGTTCTTCCCATGTTTGCATGGGTTCTCTCCGGGTACATACTGGTAGGTTAATTGGCTGCTATCAAATTGACCCTAGTCTCTGTCAGTGTCTGTCTGTGTGTGTATGTTAGGGAATTTAGACTGTAAGCTCCAATGGGGCAGGGACTGATGTGAGTGAGTTCTCTGTACAGCGCTGCGGAATTAGTGGCGCTATATAAATAAATAGATGATGATGGTGATTGGTTGGTCAGATTAATATATTGATTACCATGTCACGATGTCAGTGTAGAATAAGATAGTATCTCTTATGTTCTTATCGTATAGACCGAGAGATTAATGTTTAGCATAAGAAATTGTAATGAAAATGTTAAATGCTCATTTAAATATCATTTAGTGCTATGTAGGATGAGTACAGAGAGAATGAATATGCAATTGCTCATTAGTGATAATAAGTTTATAATTACTGTGGAATTTCCACTAATGTTGTGTTACTTAGTAAATATGACACTGAGCACTGACGTTTTTAAACTCTCCTCACCCCCCCAGGGATTTCACGCCCGTTTCGGGGGCCGGGGGGGGGGGGGGGTCTTAGCTGGAAGGGGGTCTCCCAGAAAGAACACAGGCTTAGATTTGAGGTCTTGTGAGGTTTGCAGCTGAGGTGTCTGATCTAAAACAATACTGATAATGGCAGAGATGTTGCACAGTGCTGGGGCCTAAACCTTCAAACAATCTTCAGAAGTGTCAATTAACCCCTGACCCCCAGTACATAGGGATCATGACTGTGTTATCCATCCTTCTAAATATCTTGTTCCACTGAAGTAAAGTTGGTAAAAACAGTGATACATTGGTAGATCGTTATCTCACTAATGACCCGAGGTCAGATGACATCGCTAAAACGTTCCCAATCCGGGCAATGGTAACGTTTCATCCATAGCCCAGACAGTAACCTGCTCAGCAAAGAAATATCACAGTGAGAAGCAAATCTTAGGAATTAGCAGATGAAGTTTGTGCCCAGTTTACAGCAACTCTGTCCTATCTACATATTTCCCTTTGTGTCTAATCATCATCACCATTTATTTATATAGCGCCACTAATTCCGCAGCGCTGTACAGAGAACTCACATCAGTCCCTGCCCCATTGGAGCTTACAGTCTAAATTCCCTAATATACACACACACAGATAGAGAGACAGACAGATAGAGAGAAACTAGGGTCAATTTTGATAGCAGCCAATTAACCTACCAGTATGTTTTTGGAGTGTGGGAGGAAACCGGAGCACCCGGAGGAAACCCACGTAAACACGGGGAGAACATACAAACTCCCCACATATAAGGAATCAAGAATTGAACTCATGACCCCAGTGCTGTGAGGCAGAAGTGCTAACCACTGAGCCACCGGGCTGTCTAATTAATTGGTGAGGTTTTAATCTCCTTATGACTGCTTCTGAATTTGGGGTGCAAACATGCTGTGAATGTACATTTACACAAATGTATTGAGAGGCGTCTGTAATACAAATGGAGACAGCTGACAATCCCTGTATTGATTAAGTAAATGAAGGAGAACATTCAGTGCATCAAATTAGCAAAATGCGGCATGATAAAGGAGAATGGAGGATGCACATTAAACGTGGGCACCTGTGAGATCTATCCCACGATCTGTATATGAAGAACTAGAAACAAAGACCATTGTTGTTTTCACCCAATGACCAGTAGTCTGCAGTGTGTCCAAGAAGCTCAGTGAACTGATAGTAAAACTACGTCACTGAAAGTCTTAACAGGGACTGAAATCCCAATCTTTAACTTCATGGGCCCAATTTTTATTGCCTGCATTTCCCCCGTTATCGCAGTGATAAGGTTTGATGCAATGCGGCCATTTATTAAAAAATCATCCCGGTACAGCGCATCCAAGAAGAGGATGTCCTGCGATGACTTTACTTTTACAATAACTCTGGCATCAGGCATGCACAAAGCCATCTAACGGAGGGGAGAGGAGGACGGCTGGTGTGAGGTTTCCAAGACCCCTCTCAGGATAGGACACAGCGGCTAACACTATCTTCAGATGACATCAGCCATCAGGTCAAGCTTCGAAAATCTAGGCTTGTTAAATTGGCTCAGACTGTAGTCCCCATTGAGAAACAAAGCCTAAAGCAGGAGATATCTGTGATATTTAGGGTCATGATAAATAAACATGTTACTTAAAAATGCCTAATCTGTGTGGAAAAATCATTTTCCATATGGTTTAAGGCTTAATACATAGGCCCCATATAATTTTGGAAGCTATATTTTTCCTCCTGTCTCTAAGGAACCAAAATGAAATCGCTTGTGCGGCTAATGGACTATATCTCCCATGATGCTCAGCCCACATCTGAAAAACTAAAAGTTCTCTACTTCATACCAACACTTTCATATGAAAAGTTGTTTTAGGTTCTACCCTGGAAACTGTCACTTTATAACTACAGGAGAGGAAACAGTCATAACCCGATGCCCCCTGTATAGGGGAACGATGACATAATCCAGACTCCAAAATGTGTCTTAGTAAAAATAACCCAACTTGTCAGACTCAAAGAACGTGTGTACAAATCTATGTGTGCACCAATAATGTTTAGAAATGTTATGCTGGATACAACTGAATATATGTAGATAGTGGTGATAAAGTGGGTACAAGGCCACTGCATGCCCAGACATAGCGTGGTCGGGTGTATGAGCATTAATTAACACACAGTAAAATTGCACCAGGTTCTGTGGACATTGGGCATTTCTACATTGAATTATGATGTATGATTTTGAAGGGATTTGCAATGCAAATGAATAGTAGCTGTCACCCCAAATGGTGCTGATCAAGCTGCTCAGCTTCTGCTGAATGAATAGACCCCATCGTCGTTCCCATATTAGCAGCTCAGAAGAATCAACAACCATGAAACCATCTATCTGCTGCACCGGGATCAGAGGCAGGGCCATCTTTTCCATTGGGCACGATGGGCAGGTGCCCAGGGGCCCCACAGGCAAGGGGGCCCCATAGACAGGGCTCTTAAGTAAAATAAATAATCCTGCAAATATATCTCTATCTATCTATCTATCTATCTATCTATCTATCTATCTATCTATATATATATGATACACATATATAGAGGTAGGGGCCCCGCTGCACTGCTTTGCCTGGGGGCCCATAATGTTGTTAAGGTGGCCCTGATCAGAGGTGACCTTGGCATCAACCATTCAAGGCTAATATGGTAGATACGAAGCAGAAATGGCAGCAGCGTGATGGTGCCAATCTATAGGGGCATCTAGGGACCGAGCGATAACAAAGTCTTCCCCTCATCCAGCGTCCTGTATCTTACCATATCCACATAGTATTCCTGATAAGGGATTTACCCAACACTGTAAGAGGGTCCCGAAAAAGGGATAAATCACAGACCTCCAGAAAAACACTTCCACCTACGAGGGGTAAATGAAGGAAGAGACGAGAAGGTTCTGGAGACATCAGAAGGAATAAATAAAAAATGTTAGTTGTTCTAATTAATGGTAGATGTAATTATGGCTAAAGTGATGATATTTATCTGGAGTGAGCAGCACATTAATATATGAGGCAGATTGTGTTGGGGGTGAGAAAATTTTATTAGACAGCAGAATTCCGGGGCCCATCCTGTCTGATCGTTCAGGACCGCAATAAAACCGCAATGATTCCTGTGCTGCTGTCCTTGCGTGTTTCAAACGGGTGTCTCTTATTAACCAGTGGATCTGGTTGGCCTAAAAGGGGACTCTCTAAGAATCTCATTCAGATTTGGATGTACCCCACAGTGATCGTGTACAGTACGCATCTATGTATTCCACATATATGCAAAAAATAGTGATACGTCCATATCCATAAATTTACATGTTGTTGACTTGCGGCCACACACGCCTGGGGACGGGCGCCGGCGGGTAAATGTTGGTTGAGTACTGTAAGGCTGCGTTCACGTAATTGCAACATATTTGGTCATGGACGGCTTTTTTCCGATGCGCCTATTAGGAGCTGTGTGTCTGGCGGATAATGGCGGCTGGAGCATCGATACAAAAAGATGATGGGGATGCCGCTGTTTTTTAACTGAACGCATCTTGAGATGCATCTGACTCGACATATACAAGTCCACACTTTTGTTGCATGCAATTATTGCTCTGTACAAATGCGGAAATCTCTAGGTGACCCCACAGTGAGGAATCTCTGGCTATGGGTTTATATGGCAACATCAATCGTAAACTTCTTACCTGAAATAAAAGATTTATGTCCATACACAATCGGGCTGTAGTTCTGTGTCACATGACATAAGAATTTGGGAGCAACAACGAACCTTGTAAGGGGTTTATTTCAGTGATTGGGGTGCACTAATAAGGGTGGAATCCTTGCGCTAGCCCCTGTGGGTAGTCCAGTGGTTCCTCTCCTTGTCAACCTACAGAGGTGAATTATTGTCATTATCTTTCTTCTGAAACTAGATGACTTAATCTGGTTATCTGCAAGACACATCCAACATGGTAATATATGTACTATGTATGTCCTTCACACACGGATCAGTCCTCCACAAATAATTATATCCACAGAAAATGATAATACAGTCACGTTTATTGGAAACACCTAGACCTTATTTTGTAAATTGTTTTATCCAGACACAGGTGATTTTATTATCTGCATTTGCGACCCCCAACCACCCTTGTGTCTACATTTATATTTGGCAGTAAAGTTTTTTATTTTTTTTTTAAAAAAAGTCAGTTTATTGCCAATGTGATACATATCCTATATTATCACTAGGATCGAACATATAGATGCAATCAGTACACCATATACAGCTGCACACTGTCCTAGGATAATGTAGGCTATTTTGCAGAGGTGGGAATTTCTGGGATGTTCTGGTGATAAATAATCATGCTTTGTGTTGCTATTCGGCAATTGGTAAATTCTACAAGTTGATGAAATGTGGCCCCAGATCCTCCCTGAATTACTGTCAGATTTGTTTGTTGTAGCGTGTTAATGTCTGCTGATAGATTATTACAGATCGGTGACTCTTTCTCTGGTTAAATGTATTATTTTAACTCATACTAGCCTACTTTCAGCAAGTTCTTTCCGGGAGAGGGGCGTGACTGGATGGCGGGAGGGGGCGGGGCGCAGCCAAAAGCGTCATTTTGGCCCCGCACCCTGTGACAACAATGCCGTTTTGTCGCAGGAGCGGGGCCAAAATGACGCGATTCACCGCAAATCGTGTCATTTTGGGAAGGCAGTTGCGGGATGCGGGAGACTTGCCTGCTCTCCCGGGAGTCCATGAGACCGACCCGAATTTCGTGAGTCTCTCAGACAGTCCGGGAGAGTTGGCATATATGTTTTAACTTATTACTGAGATAAAGATAATGCGTGGTTCTTTAGAAGGTTAGAGCCACCCATGCGGCCTATGAAGTGTATCAGATTGGCTATCACTGGTCTAAAAGCAATACTTCTGCAGCAATGCTCCGCCTACTGTCATTTTGGCCCCTCCTACTCACAATTAGGTCCTGGCTATAAAATGCAAATATATTACTTGTTATAAAATAATATGTATTTTATATCAGAGATGCAATGCTCTCATTCCCACCATTACTCGCTCTTGTACAGCGTTGTGTGATACATTTTTTCTAAATGCCTGTATTGTGCAGTGTTGTACTGTAATTACAGGGCACGCAAAAAGTAATTAGATATTTACTGAGAACCAATTTCATCCCTACAGCGAGCCGTCACCCAATTCTTTCCAGCTTCATCATGAACAGAGGAGCTGAATGACACAAGTGCGAGGAGAGGGGGGGACGATCGTTCACGGCTATAGCTGGAAAACAGAAACTTTGAGCAAGGTCCGGAAATAAAGCTCGGAGAGAGTTTATTATGTACAAAGATCTCGTCTCTTCCTGTTTTACACATTGTCTGAAATTCTACGTAATTATAGCAGCATCTCCCATCACCAACATGACTTCTAATGTGCTCACTGCCTGCTCACCACGGAGGCCGCCATCTTCTTGTAGTCTGGTTTTCAGGAGGATCACGTAGAGCTGACTTCCAGGCACCAGCTCACACAAAGGCTCAAAAGGTTTAAAGAGTCAGTTTTAGGAATTAATTTATGAAGAGTTTCATTTCATATCAGAAATTCACCCTTGGGCTGAATACATTTATATGAAAATTCTGCTATCACATCACCAAGAAGAATACATTTCCCAGTAATATTGTTGGTTCATATTGAAATTATTTGCTGCTTTCATAACAATTTGGAGCAGAGCTCATAAAATCTAAGCCGACTCTGTGACAGACAGACAGACCGACTATAAGATACATCCGGATCGCTGTATTCAGACAGGTACTAAACAGGTCCACTCTGAATCTACCACACGACACATATTTCAAGACTTTTCTCAGCAATATGTAAAAATAATAACTAAACCCCCACATATAACAACTTAATCAAAAGCTTCACTTTCTGGGGTTCTCTGCTCAGTTTAGTTCCCATTTTCTCCACCTCTTTTCTCTGACTTACAAAGAGCGCAGACCGGCATATTCATCATTATATTTCATATTCATCTTTGTACAGTATTCTCTTCTCCAAGTGACTTTGTGAAGTCGATCCAGTGTCTTAAATGTGCCAACTAAACACTGACTTTCAGGAATGACAAATTAAAGATGTTATCGGCTGAGAAACCAAATGTTGTAGCAGCAAAATTCTTATTCAACCTTAAACACGTTTGTTTGATTATATTCTTAGGATGTGCTGGGTTCTAGCTATGATCTTCGGCTGTAACTGACTTTCGTGGTGACTCCCAGCTGGTAACTTTCCTAATGTGTAAAATGGTTTTATAATTTTAAGTATTTGAAGTAGCAAGTTAGTTACTCTGCTTTTACTAGTTTATTTACCTTTACATCACTTTGAATTAACATTTTCTTAAATACTACGTGATTGCATATGTATATAATATATATATATATATATATATATATATATATATATATATTAATCAGTATAATATACACTGCCAAATGTGCATAATATCAAGCACCTAACCATGCAGTCCCCATTTGCATACTTTTGTGATACAAAATGGGTCGTTCTGAAGAGCTCAGTGACTACCAGCGGGGTACTGTGATATTATTATTATTATTATTAATTTTTATTTATAGGGCGCCACAAAGTATCCATAGCGCCGTACAAGGACAAACAATGGCACAGTACAAGGTGAAACAGCACAGTACAAGTAACAGTAAGCACTATAACTCTGGGGGCTCAGGCACAGCATGAAAGAGAGGGAGGGAGGGGAAAAGTGAGTATAGGCAGGTAACTATGGCCCAAGAGGGTGGGCACGGATGACAGGTTGAGAGTCACTGAGGGGAGCGGAGAGAAGCGAGAGGAGACAGAGGGCAGAGGGACTGAGAGGAGGTGAGCTGAGTAGCTGGAGAGCGCAGTTAAAAGTGATGGAAACAGAAGGTAGGAGAGCCCTGCTCAAAGGAGCGAACAATCTAAAGGGAGGGATGCCACCTTTGCAATAAGACGGTTCATGAAATTTCAGCCCTGCTGGATATTCCACGGTCAACTGTAAGTGATACTAAGTTGAAGCGTTTAGGAACAACAGCAACACAGCCACGAAGCGGAAGACCACGTAAAGTCACAGAGCGGAGTCAACGACTGCTAAGATGGATGGGGCGTAAAAGTCGCCAACGCTCTGCTGATTCCATAGCTGAAGAGTTCTGAACTTCCACTGGCATTAATGTAAGCACAAACACTGTGCGGTGGGAGCTTAATGGATGGGTTTCCATGGCTGAGCAGCCTCACACCACCAAGACCAATGCCAAGCGTCGGATGGAGTGGTGTGAAGCACACCGACACTGGACTGTGGAGCAGTGGAAACGTGTTCTGTGCAGTGACTGTCGAAGTCGTATAATTGGATGAACGAAAGTATATTGGTTAATATTGTTTTATCGTGCGATTGCATTCAGTATGCCAACTGCGATCGCACAGTAAAATACGCACTCTCCCACTCGCACTACAACATTTAGTTATTTTTATATTTCATATTTATAATGATTCCAATCCACAGTGATTTATGAGCAGATTGTATTTAGTTTATTATTAGTTTGTATATTATGATTATATGTACGCTTTAGTGTTATTTAAGGTTCAGGTTATAGGAAAAGTGTCATGTCTGATATCATTTTAATCCCCTATTCATCAGCAGTTGTCCGGTTCATTCGCCGAAGAGATCGCACATTGCATACTGTAGTTAGTGATGTTAGGGAATAAATACTTAAAAGTGATACTGACTGTAATATATAAATAGACTCGCTTAAACTGGTTTCTGGGTGGGAGAATCATCTGGAATGCTGACCCTCAGCCTTGGAGGGGGTTGTTTGAACTGGCCTATGACCTGTTTACACTGGACCCACCTGAAGCCTGGACCTATAGAAGGAAGCCACGTCATCTGCATTGTTCTCTCTGTAACACTGAGTGTATATAATAACAGCTCTCACTGGCACTGGCCTCAGTCTACTCTGACCACAGTATTCTGGAGTGAAATACAGTTCGCTGGTGCCAGTGGGAGCGCGTGTGTATTTATCTTTTGGTATTGGCTGTACTGTATTATAATTATGTATTGAACTGTTAAATTTTACATCTGCTAAAATAAATTACTTTGTGCTTTGGAAATACAATACAATCGTTTATGCAATGCTTATTTGAAAACGATAGAATTACTTTAATATGACAAATCACGCTTCTCTGTTTGGTGGTCAGATGGGCGAGTCTGGGTTTGGTGGGTGCCAGGAGAACGTTACCTGCCTGACTGCATTATGCCAACTGTGAGGTTTTGGTGGAGGAGGGATAATGGTATGGGGCTGTTTTCAGGGTTTGGGCTAGGCCCCTTATCTTCAGTGAAGGGCAATCTTAATGCTTCAGCATACCAAGTCATTTTGGACAACGTTATGCTTCCAACTTTGTGGCAACAGTTTGGGGAAGGCCCTTTCTTATTCCAACATGACTGTGCCCCAGTGCACAAAGCAAGGACTACAAAGACGTGGTTTGATGAGTTCGGTGTGGAAGAACTTGATTGACCCCACAGAGCCCTGACCTCAACTCCATCGAACATCTTTGGGATGACCTGGAACGAAGATTGTGAGCCAGACCTTCTCGTCCAACATCAGTGTCTGACCTCATAAATGCTCTACAGAATGAATGGGCACAAATTCCTACAGAAACACTCCAACATCTTGTGGAGCCTTCCAAGAAGAGTGGAAGCTGTTATCACTGCAAAAGGGGGACCAACTCCATATTAAAGTATATGTATTTGAATACAATGTCATTACAGTCCCTGTTAGTGTAATAGTCAAGTGTCTGAATACTTTTGTTGATATAGTGTATATATATTGCAGTGTTGTGGACCTAGCAATGCTATGTACACTGTATATACAGTGTGTGTATATATATATATATATATATATATATATATATATATATGTGTGTGTGCTTGTGTGTGTAATATATATATATAATGTATATGGCAGACAAAAGGCTATCACCACTACTGTGAATGAAAGTCTGTCAGTCCAGAGGAGACATCAGGGCCATTTAATTTTGCAGGGAAGTCTGTGATATGAATGCAATGACATCACCTAGTGGAGGGCAGCGGAGGTCACCGGAGGGCAGCGGAGGGTGGATCCTCATTGGCCCTCTCCTGCTGGCCAGCGGTATTAGATCCATGACACTAGGATCTTATTGATCCAGCTGTATCAGTGTTTGTTAGATCCACTTTATACTAAATCCAAGAATACTAAAGGTTGGACTCATCCATCGCAATCGTCCTCGACTGATGATAATAATAACGAAGAAGAAGTATTGGAAAAGTATAAAACAAAACTGACAAAAGCGTGGATATTGGTAAAGTTATGATTGTGTGGGGAGAACCTTCGGTCATAAAACAGTATTTTGATTACAATCATCAGTAACATCTGCAACAAAGTTTTTACAGCAATTAAGATACAATATTTTTTGTTCTCTCCACAATAAGCTGTTGTTAAATAGAAGTAAATGTTTCTGGCTTGGTGACACCTGCTATATATTATGTACCCAGTGTCTGACGTACATTACAGAGTTATAGGGACACATTGCTAAAACACAATAATATGCAATATGATAATATGTATCATTTATGTCCACAGCGCCAGTAAACATTCTCTCGCAGCAATGGCCCCCGATCCCGGATATCATACAGTTATATGTACATATGTTACTGTGATGAGAGTGGGGTAACGGGCACTGTTAGTGAAGGTTATACCCGCCTGAGACCCCCTCTCACGTTGCATTTCCCCTTAGTATTTACATCCAAGATTTCATAGGCACCGGTGATAACTGTTAGATGTAGCTGACAATGGGGGTCCTGCTTGCTCCTCGCCATTGTTCATCTCCTACTCAGCAGCAGACTGCTACCAATAAGCCAAAACAGAAGACTGCAGTAATGTAAGAGGTGCAGAGGCCGCCCCTAATTCTGCACACACAAATGTGTTGGATAACGAAACATGTGTTCTGATTACCCCTCTATAGACACAGCTGCTTGCAGGGGTCATGCTGACAGATGTAGTGCAACAGATGAAGTGACAAAGTTTACTCTATAAAGACTTTTCCCGCAGATCACCTGCAGGTAATCGGTTACAGCGTTAGACTTCGGCAAAGTGTCCATTTACTTGTAACCAGATCCAGTCTGCATTATCCTTGTACCGGCTCCTGCAGAAGACATGTTTTGTTGGGTTCCTCGCCATCTTTAAATGGTTATGAAGTAGCCTTTAATCATTTTTAGAGCAGGATTTGTAACGCAGAACTGATGCATTATTCATGAGCAGATAAAATATAGGATTAATTGTGCCGTTACATGAGAAGCGGATCACGTATCCGCTGGGTCACTTAAACATGTTGTACCAATCTGTTACAATTTATAGAACTGAGCTTCCTGCCCCATCCATGCGTCTCCCTGCAGATGTGTTCAATAAATATTACATAGTCAGGTGAGGTAAATGTAATATGTGATCGGGCCCCAGTCACACCGGGGCACAAATAGGAGTAATGTCTCCCAGCAGGACGGTGGCAGGTCAGGGGGAGCGTAATATATTGTTTAATGTATCCAGATTGTGGACTGTGAGAGAGATGTAGATATATATCTCTTTCTTTCCTGTACACTGGTATCTGGACAATAAACACTTTATTAGTCTCACTCTCACTACCAGTGTATAGGGACCCCCTAACTCTTTGCTGACCTGTGTGTCTTCCTCCCCAAGATTTCCCTTATTCAGGGGCACTTTGTCCATACTCCTTACCAGGACTTTATCCCGATAGGATAGCGAGATCGGAGTTATTGGCGCCATAGAGTGCGATCAGAGTTATTTCTGTGTTCCAGAACTATCTAGTGATCTTCTTTGTTTTGCCTTTGAGGATAAATGTTTGTCAGTTTAATAGTTTTCTCAGTCTGTGAGCAAATCATAGGCATCGGTAAATAGACAGCATTTGTCAGGGTTCAAAATTGTGACAGAGAGATATAAACAAAAAATTTAAAATATAAGAGAATAGTTGTTTTCCAAAGTAAAAATAAAATATAAAAGACGAATTTAGCGAGGTTTTCTAGAAGTATTCAAATGGTAAAGGCTGAAAACAACAACATGTTATCTTTGAGCAGACAGTTGAGGATAACGTGTAGAGAGAGAAGGATGACAACAGGCGCAGAAGGTGTGGCCACTCCTCCCGCTTTATATCGTCATGACCAGTGGCGCTCGTTGATGCCTCCATTCTGATTTTAATCAAAACAAAATAAGTGACAGAGATGGCAATGACCCTTTTAAAATTCCTAAGTATTGGGAACATAAACATTGGTTGGTGGGTGAGGGAATCCAAATTTGAAATGAAGGATGTTTGTTCTTACCTACAGCATATATTAGCCTGGCGTGGAGCGCGAGTGGACGTTATGATTGTAGTAACCTAGGGGAAATTTGAACCTTATAATCAGGCCCTGGCTAATCATAGACTATAAACGCTACAAATACGCATCATACTGCAGAACGGCGAATCAGAAGCGTCGCTTGGAGGTTGTATTACCAGAACTTCGCACCTCTGCGTGTTCCTCCACAAAGTCCCATTCGTGTGACGTTTCGCACAGTTCCGCTCATATCGACCATACGGCGCAGTAATTGTACAACTCATGAGATCCATTTATATCTATGGATTCATTAAGAATCATCCAGCTCGTTCCTCGCCCATTTAATCCCAGTATGTCAATCAACCGAGAATTAACAACAACAATCTCCCTTGGAAGGAGCTCTGTGATTACAGGTCTCTTGTTTTTATACCGGAAGAAACAAATCCTTAATTCCTTTGCAAAATAAAATCAGGATTTTTTGCATGTCGGTGTGATCAGCTGTGATCTAATGGGCTCTTGTGAAAACCACCTACAGCAACGTCTTCCAATCTCGCCGGTCACAAGATTAGACGCTTCTCAAGTTATCATCTTGGGAAATTTCTTTCAAGGAAATGACTACAAAGGGTTGTTTTAGAGCATCCTACTGTGCACCCTACTGTGTTTTTTTAATAAGGAAAGTCACCCAGCCATAGAGGTGCATCCTATTCTGCATGGCTGAGAGTCTAGCAGCAGGTGCTCGATGGAGTGGCTACGACTCTCTCATTTCCAGACCCATAATATCACTCTTAGGTTTTGCTGACTGATGTATGTTGATTTATAATCATTTAGCTAAAGACCTGCGAAGATTATCAATTGTTTTATTCTCGTCTAGCAGCGATCGTGTTGTACTGAACTGTCTGCTACAATGTAACAGCACACTGACATGTTCATATTATATTTAAAACACAATGTAACTAACTGGATAAAGTTTATATTCTAGGGTATAGTTTTGCACGGTGTTGTAAATAGATATTTAACAGACTAATAAAAAGAGGGAGGATATTGGGGGTTATCCTCCTTGTTTAAGTGACATTACTGGTACTAGTACAAAATAACTATAACAGATGGTGTTTCCCTGAACGTTTAATATAGTAAATCGCTAACTCGCATTCAATATAAAGAAGTACAAAAGTGGGGCGCAGAATGTGTGACAGAGAGTGATGGATGTGAATCAGGGGTTCCTTGCTAAAATAAAGTATCCATAATGCAAATAACACAGACAAAGAAAAAATAAATAACAGACCAAACCCAGACACAATAACAGTATTAAATAAATAATGCAATAAAAAATAATGGTAATGGTAATAATGGCAACGGATTTAATGAAGAAATCAGTAAACAAATAACGATTACCGTACAAATGAGAATTAATATTATTAAAATGGTACAAATTATTAATGATTAGGTTTTATTTATCAATCATTCATTCTTAGGTTGATTTGTGTTTGTATCTAACTATTGGCATCAGCGGACAGTAGTCGGCTATAGGGCGTAAGCTCCAGTTTTATTGCATAGTTTCAGTAGATATAAATATCTCCGTATGGAGACAACGCACTATAGATATTAGACCAGGACCAGGGGCAAATGCAGGATTTGTAGTGGGCGTGACCAGCATGCATGGGGGCGTAGCTATAATTTTAGACCTTGCTCAGCTGCTCTCCAACTCTCCCTATCCCTATAATATACATGGGCAATGCTGCGTGTACTACTGTTAGGTGCACGCAGCTCTCCCTTTTCAAGCAGAGTCATATGAAGCGGGTGCAGGGTCCAGTC
Source organism: Mixophyes fleayi (assembly GCF_038048845.1). Taxonomy (NCBI): domain Eukaryota; kingdom Metazoa; phylum Chordata; class Amphibia; order Anura; family Limnodynastidae; genus Mixophyes; species Mixophyes fleayi. Next base: position 1,949,251 of record NC_134410.1, read on the forward strand.
TTCTCAATTATACAGTGCCCCAGGCTTGGAGGGGGTTTCCATGCACTAGGAAACCCCCCCCCCCTCCTCGGTTTGCCTATGAAGACTGACATCTTCTGTCCCTCACATCTTCTGTAACAACCACGCTTCTCCCCCTAGGGATAATCTTGTTTCATACCTCCCAACATTTATAAAGACAACAATTGGGGCCCCGCCCCAGATCTGCACAAACTCCGCCCCCAATCATAATAATCTTTTCCTATTCTGCCATTATTTTTGTACGATTTATAAAGTGAAAGTAAGTGTCTAAGTGGTTGGTTTGGTGACACTCGGGTCTCCTTTGCACTGGTTTTATAAGTGTCACCAATAATACAGCTTGCGGTAAATAAGGGTCTGCGATGTATGAAGTAGATGGAGGGGCCCTGAGCAACGCAGGGGCTGGTGGGGGTTCATATATAGATGGGGGGAGGGGAGACATATGTATAGATGTGGTATTAGGTGGGGGATCACATGACCTATGAATCTGGCTTCCAATAGCAGTATCCAGTGAATACTGAAGGTGGCTAACCCGCTGGCTGATGCCCTCCGCCCATGCAGCCGTTAGACGGTACTCCTTCCGCTGGGAATACAGATGTTACTTTGCAATCTCTGCTGGCACCACAGGGAAATACTGGAGGAAGCCCCAGGTACGTATTCCAGGCTGCAGTGGGGTAGTTGTCATTACTGAATGTGTATAATAATGTCCCGACCGAATTCACTACAACCTCATAATCCCTAATCAACTAAAACAAGTGCAGCGATGCCTTTGCTCTGTGATGCCAGTGTATTCATATACAAATGATATGATTTATTCATTGTAATTGCAAAGTACAGCAAATATTTGCACACCGGGGGGCGCTGTTCCATTGCCGCACAGCTGGGATCATTTTGTAATAAAGCAACTTCCAAGTTACACCTTTAGTGATGGATTATTTGGTTTTAAAACTCATTTGTTTCTTTCAGGGAAGCAATTTTCCTCTGCACTCCTCACTTTCCCAGCCTGGAAATTACTCATGTGAAGAGCTGACAATCTACTATATCAATGCCGATATAAATGATGTGTGATTGAATATCACCCATGTATTGATGTTGTTACAAAGCAAGGAAAAATATATTTCAAACTGTATACTGGGATTGAGCAAAGAAGCAAATTACAGCCAGACGTAGCTCTGACCGCCCAGCGTTAGCCGCGCCGCCACCATTTTGCCTCACATTCGCCTCCAGCTGCGCTCAGTTCATAACCTCGTAAGAGAGACGTGTTGATGGGATTAAAGAGACCGTCCTGGGTTACAAAGTGCCGCTCTTTTTATTTTTCTATCTTTACAGCGTAATTCCTCAGATGGAAGCGAAAAAATATATATATTTCCAGCGTGGCAAAAACAATTTTGGACATAATTAAATTGAAATTGGTAGATAAAAAATGAGATTGTGCAAAGACTGTTGGTTTACAGCCAGAAGTATCTGGGTGTGCGGAATCCATGACAACAGTGCGGGAAGTTGCATGTAATACTATTATCCTACAAATCCGCTACTGAATGCTAATGTATCTATACTGAGGGAATCAGCTTCACATCTTGAGATGAAATTAATATACATCTAACCCAGATCTGCTCTAACTCTTCTCCTATAACCAAGGACGCTGACTTAGGACTCTGCGATTTCATGCGGCATCTCGGCTTTTATAATGATGAACATTTTTAGAAAATTGTTTTATTAAATCATCAGTAGATATGTACTGCGACTTTCCTCTCTTCTTTTAAAATAAATAATAAGTATGAATTGTTTGACACTATGACGATATGCCAGGCATAAAAAAACGTAAAATATGACTTATATTACCCGGGATCCCCAAGTACTGTATACAACGGTCGCATACAGACTTTGGATATATTAGTTGTACGATCTTCATTTATGTTTCTGTACCGAAAGATCACCCTTTCTATCACTTTGGGGGGAAATTTCTGTGTACAGTGTGTGAACGAACTATAGAACTATACATAACTACAAAACTATTAAGGAGAAACAAAGAGTAAATATTTTCCAGGACAAACCATGTTACAATGCAAGGGGTGCAAATTTAATTTATTATTTTGCACATAAGATATACTTGCCAAATTTGGAGATCACCCCTCCAGGAGTTCTCCAATGTTTGCCGTGTGATTAGGCCCCGCCTCCTGCTATACAATACCAATTTTGGCCTATTATGACAGGAGGCGGGAGCAGGATGACTCAATTAGCCCCACCCCTATCCACTTCACCAAAGAGGTGGTTGCTCTGCTCTCGCTGGAGCCCTGGAGTACTCCCAAAAATTCGTGAGTCTCCCGGACATTTCGGGAGTGTAGTCAACTATGATGTAAGGTAAATACCGGCTGTTTTCCATGTAGAGCACAAATACTTGATAGCTTTATTTTTACACTAAAATGTAAAGTTGATCTAGGACATGTCCTACCCCAACTATAAATCTGTCCTCACAGTTTATATTAACCTCCCCCTCTAATGCAACATGGTTTTCAATAGGTACAAAGTTACTCCTTTTTATGCTTTGCTCTCCTTAATGACTCAGCCTCTTGTTATCAGTTATTATCCGGACAGGGGGATTTTAGACATTTTCTGTTTGGCCGCTTCTATTTTTGGAAGAATATTATTTTGTGTAAAACAAAATGTGGATCACAGAGAGGGAGAAAAGGGATCAATTAGTATAACAATGGAATTGTGCCAATTACTGCCTGCAGAGAGCTGATCTCTGCTCGCCCTTCGTCTGATTCCTTCATTGTGTTAATACTTCGTTCCAGCCGTCATCTTGTTCCAAACTGGTCTGGAAGCTCTGAGACACAAATGTTATGTCTTCTCTCAAGTAAATACAATGAGACAAAAATATTTGTGACCCTTCATGTTAGGAATATTGAGCGGTAATTATGTCTTTAAGAGAATTATAAGAAGAATAACTTCCCGGGAGCAAAAAACCCCAGGACTATCTCTGTGAAAAAGGTTGTTGTAACCAGATCACCTAGTCCGCCAATGGTTATGGGGTGCCCAAAACTCTGAATGAGTGGCATCATGCCTCTCGTCCAGTGTGGAGCCCTCACATGGAGCGCCGGCTGTGGTGCTGAGCTATGATGCCAAGCTGGGGTGTGGGGGGTACAATGTCCAAGGGGGGTTGGCGCTACTTCCGATTGGCCAGGGGGTGTTCCCTAGGTCGTCCCCAGGGCTTACACTGGCCCTGAATGTAACTCTGGACCCGGGTGCCAGTGTTATAAGTTGTCATCCTCAGTCCTAGATACTAAGTAATAATATAGAACTAGTATCCAGCACTCTGAAGGCTAGATTTACTAAGCTGTGGGTTTGAAAAAGTGGGGATGTTGCCTATAGCAACCAATAAGATTCTAGCTTTCATTTATTTAATGCTTTCTACAAAATGACAGCTAGAATCTGATTGGTTGCTATAGGCAACAGCCCCACTTTTTCAAACCCACGGCTTAGTAAATCTACCCCTCAGAGTGCTGGATACTAGTTCTATATTATTACTTAGTAAATCTAGCCCTGAGAGTCTTCTGCAATCATCCAATCCTGGTCAGTAAACTTTATTCTGTTACCAGACTGGTTCTGTTCCCTCCACCGACCCCTAGATCTAAATACTCCTCATTTCTGACACTTGTGAATAAGTCTGAATCCATATGTCACCCTCATCCGGGTGCTCCGCTTTCCTCCCACTCTCCAAAAAAAATACTTGTAGGTTAATTAGCTGCAATCAAATAGACCCAGCATGTGCGTGTTTGTGTGTGTGTGTGTGTGTGTGAGTGTGTGCGTATGTGCGTGTGTGCGTGCGTTTGTTTGTGTGTGTGCGCGTGTGTGTGTGTGCGTGTGTGTGCGTGTGTGTGTGTGCGCGTGTGTGTGTGTGTGCGTTTGTTTGTGTGTGCATGTTAGGAAATTCCGGCTGCAAGCTCCATTGGGGCAGGGACTGACGTGAGTGAGTTCTTTGTACAGCGCTGCGGAATTAGTAGCGCTATATAAATAAATAAATGATGATGATGATGATAAGCTCAGATACAGGATCAGCCGTCTATAAAGACCGAAAAAAATGCAAAACTGCAGCGTAAATGTTTTTTCTGCCACGTCACACATCTAATTATGTCCGGTTTTAGAGGAAGTGGCTGAATTTGCAGCTTCCGTGTGGTTGTGTTTGCAATGAGAAGGATTGGGAGAGTCTGGATATCTTTTTGCTCAGGGAAGTTATATCTACATCCAAATATGTTATTTTTGTTTTGTGGAATAAAATTATTTAAATGAGATAAGAGGATGGAGAATTTGCAGAGGAGGTCAGATGCTGCCCAGATTTAATCTATACTTTTAACTGTTGCGTTTTGTATCTTTCAATAAAAAAAGAAAAACGCAATAGGCGTGTAGGAATATTTTGTTAAGAATCTCATTCAAGTGAACAGAGAGATGTTTTAGGAGATTATCTGAAGTGCCAAATACCTTCAAAAAGTCAATCTGGATGTGCCCTAAGGTAATAAAAGTATTGAGGGCAACAAATTGCAAATCATCTAATCAACTGGAGGATGTGAGGTTAAAACAACAACACTTCATTTAGCTGAGACATTGAACATGATAAGAAAGGTTTCTCCTAATAAACATATTACAAATCTCACTGTGACACCTGTATTACTGCAGATATGAAATTGATGAGAGACATTTCTAAAAATACAGAAACATTGTGCAAAAACCGTACAACGTATAGGCTAAAATGCGGTATATAATAGCAGCATCCAGGTCCGACCTCCCTGGTGCAGTAAGTGTACACATAATGCTATGCAGAGAGATGTGCTCGCCACAAGAGCAGGTGTGACTACACCCAAGGGTACTTATGGAGCTAAACTCAGAAATAGTTAGACCGCTATTCTTAATTTTCAGAGATTCAATCTCATCAGGCTCAGTACCAAGGGATTGGCGAATAGCAGATGATGTTGTTTAAAAAGGGGACGAGATCATAACCAGGGAATTATAGACCTGTAAGCCTGACATCAATAGTGGGGAAACTACTGGAAGGTATATTAAGGGACAGTATTCCAGATTACTTGTTGCACAATAAGATTATTAGTGGGAATCAACATGGATTTGTGAGGGATAGGTCATGTCAAACTAATCTAATTAGTTTCTACGAGGAAGTTAGTGGGAACTTAGACCAGGGCAGCACAGTAGATGTGGTCTACTTAGATTTTGCAAATACCTTTGATACAGTGCCACACAAGAGTTGGTTTACAAAATATGGGAACTGGGTCTAGGAAGCAACATTTGTACTTGGATCGAAAACTGGTTAGAGAATTGGGAACAGAGAGTTGTAATAAATGGAACATTTTCTAAATGGTCAAAAGTTTTAAGCGGAGTACCTCAAGGTTCCATGCTGGAGCCACTCCTTATTAATATATTTATTAATGACCTTGGTGATGGTTTAGAGAGTAAAGTTTCTATTTTTGCAGATGACACTAAACTCTGTAAGGTAATAAAATCAGAGCAAGATGCAGCTTCTCTACAGAGGGACTTAAATAAACTGGAGGATTGGGCGGCCAAATGGAATATGAGGTTTAACATAGATAAATGTAAGGTTATGCATTTAGGGATCAAAAACAAGAACACATCTATAAATTAAATGGAATTAATGTAGGAGAATCTATAATGGAAAAGTATTTGGGAGTGCTCGTAGACAGTAGACTTAGCAATAGTGCTCAATGTCAAGCAGCAGCTACAAGGGCAAACAAAGTATTGGCATGCATAAAAAGGGGCATAGATGCAAGGGAAGACAGTGTAATTTTGCCACTGTATAAATCATTGGTAAGACCTCATCTTGAATATGCAGTACAGTTCTGGGCACCACTCTATAAAAAAGATAATTTGGAACTAGAAAGGGTTCAGAGAAGGGCGTCAAAATTGATAAAGGGTATGGAGTCATTAAGTTATGAGGAAAGGTTAGCCAGTTTAGGCATGTTTACTTTAGAAAAGAGGCGTCTAAGGGGAGATATGATTACTATGTACAAATACATTAGGGCTCAATACAGAGAGCTTTCATGGGAACTTTTTACCCCAACTTTTATACACAGGACACGCGGTCACCCCCTAAGGTTAGAGGAGAGGAAATTTCGCAACCAGCAAAGGAAGGGGTTCTTTACAGTAAGGGCAGTCAAGATATGGAATTCACTGCCAGGGAAGGTCGTGATGGCAGATTCAATAGATATGTTTAAGAAAGGGTTAGACAAATTTTTTGTGATAAAGTGTATCCAGGGATACGACCGTTAATTAAAATGAAGGACAGTAGTGGATATAGGGTAAAAATAGGACTGCAATATTGGGTCTGGGGGGGAATTTCACAATTGAAACAGATTGGTGGTTGCTTACTCTGGATCAATTTCAAATATAAGTGCAGGATCGCAGGAGATCCAAAATAGGTTGAACTTGATGGACTGGTGTCTTTTTTCAACCTCATCAACTATGTTACTATGTTACTATGTATGTAATATATACAGGCTTAGGTTAGTCAGAGGACTCGTATTAGAGTCTACTCTCCAATTACGGCAACTGATTTTTCTTTAGTTATTGATATGATTTGTAGTAATAGAGTATATGAATTGTATGGACATAAACACGCCAAGAAAACATTACTACAGCGACAAAACTGATGAACAGAAACATTCCAGCGGATGGCTCTGCTTCATGCAATAAACTTCATGAATAACGCTAAAACGCCCTGTCCAATAATTCTATATAAATATTACATATTTAATATTTGTGAAAACAAAATGCACAATTATCAGAAAATTCAAACATAAATGTTCAATGGAATTTATTTAAACATGTAAAGTCTGCAGTGGAGAATAAAGCTGTGGTATATCGGCAGGATATAAGCTGTCCATATAGAAAGAGTATCACATAATCATTTACATGGATGAGCAGGAACATTGCTAGGTCTCCTGTATATTATCCTACAGACCCCACAACTGTTTACACCGCTGGGAAATGGTTTAGTTCTGTGGCCAAAAGTGTTCTTATAGTTCTGTAATTTCCCTTTATCTACAATATACCCAGCTGAATTATTTCCTTTTTATATTTTACGTCTATAATTTACCCAATTATGTAATATTTCTTTATTAAAGTTTTATAGAAACCAATGCCACACAATGTCAACAAATAAACAGAAAACAATAAAGTAATATCAGGATTAATCCACGTAGCACTTAACAAGCCTCACAATGATGATACAATGTAACAAATGATATGAGATAATGTTTCAGTTCTATGCCATCAATGAAGGTGGAAACCAGATTGGAATCAAAATAACCAACTAACATTAAATAATTAAAAAAGAGCTTCACACAAACTGTGAAATAATAACATCTAACAACTAATAAGGTCGGCAAAAAGGAAGCAAAAACACACAAAAAACAACTAAATTAAAAAGAAAACAGAAAGTGTAACCGGGGTAGAAAAGGAAGAGGGAGGAAGGAAAGGAAGAGGGTTAAAGTGGGTAATAGAGATATAGGATGATACAAACTAGGGGATGGATATTTTTTAATGAGGGGTATTTCACGGAATTCATAAATCTTCATCAACGTCACCGACATTTATTTATATAGCGCCAGCAAATTCCAAGTATCTACCACAAATAGTGAATTAGACTTTGTGTGAGTGGAGAATAATATAAGATCGTCCATCCTCACAAACCGTTCTTATAACGTTGGAGGGGAAGGAGGTGTCCAGTGGACCAAGGTCTCTGCTTTTGCTGCACAGCTCAGATGCTTTAATAGACATTTATTGTCCTGGGTTACTGGGAAGTTGTCTTATTAAGGAGCCAGAAGCACAACCTGACCTGGACCCCCTCTCCCAGAATTTCTTTTGAGTTGGAAATCATTCCATCCCGGAAGTGATGGATTCTTGGACAATCTCACCAAATGTGGAGAAGTGTCCCCAGGGCCTCGTTGTATCTCCAGCATGTATTTGGAACCCCTTGTTAAATTTCACCAAGAAGATTAGGACATCAATGTCATCCATTAAGGACTTTATATTGGGTCTCCATTACCGTTGTACTAACCGAACACGCTTGAGTTGTCAGGAAGATTTTAGGCCAATTGTCTAACTAGACCACCCAAGTCCCTTTGTCAATCCCTTGGGAATTTTTGTTATTGAGTAAAAAGATTCTCTACTACCCATTTATATATGATGGTCAGTAGGTGAAACGGGCAAGCGGGTGACAAACACGTCAATTCAGTCATTGCTAGTTTTCTAGTTCTCTTACGGGTTCAGGAATTGCTTTATCTGGAGAGAACACGAGATGTCTGAGTTAGGTAAGTCCCATTTGGCTTCTATGTCTCCAATTGAAGACACAGTCAAAGAACTAACCCGCTGGCATAAATTATCCTCTATTGCCCCCCACTGCTTATCCTCCTGTTGTGTTTTGTTTTACCCTCGGGGATTCCGAATGTACCATCCTACTGCAATTGTAACAAACTGTCTCTAAAGTCTCTAACTCTTGGAATACGGTGATCAATGGTCGGTACTGATGGATATGACAACACTTTGTTAACCAGACATAGAGGGCAGCACGGTGGCTCAGTGGTTAGCACTTCTGCCTCACAGCACTGGGGTCATGACTTTGACCCCAACCATGACCTTATCTGTGTGGAGTTTGTATGTTCTCCCCGTGTTTGCGTGGGTTTCCTCCGTATACTCCGGTTTCCTCCCACACTCCAAAAACATACTAATAGGTTAATTGGCTGCTATCAAAATTGACTCTAGTCTCTCTCTCTCTCTCTCTCTCTCTCTCTCTGTCTGTCTGTGTGTGTGTGTGTGTGTGTGTGTGTGTGTTAGCGAATTTAGCGTGTAAGCCCCAATGGGGCAGGGACTGATGTGAGTGAGTTCTCTGTACAGCGCTATGGAATTAGTGGCGCTATATAAATAAATGGTGATGATGATGATGATAGAGAGGAGACGTCACTTTTATACATATTGTACTGATACAATTTTTGAAGTGTTATAAAAGTTTAAAGATAGATGAAAAAGTATATTGTCGTAATGTTTTGTTAAGTTTTGAGTCTAGGACCCACTTGGCACCGTACTGTGTCAACCTAAATCCCGCACAGTAGATACAAGGAGCCAGATTTCTCGAAACCACAGCGCGGAAATCGCTGACCTGCTAACTCCAGCAGTTGGTGCCTCGGGGTGTTATAAGTTGTCTGAGGTTGTAGCAGTCAGCCTGAATCATGTCACATGGAGACCAATAGCCTTGCACGGAGCCTGTGACATATAAATAGTAGATTTTATTTTCTTTAAGACATAATGGCTTATTATCCTGAAAAAACGGGAGGAAAAAAAGTTCTACACATTGGCAGAATATATTCAAAATAATTTTCTTCACAAATGTTTATACGTCACAAGTCGCCTTAGGATATTAATAAAGCCAATGTTCTCAAATTCTGTCTCTTCTGGCTCCCAGCCTCGTCTGATAATAAAGTTATTGCAGAGAGTGTAAGTGTGAGCCGATAATCACAGAAAATATATGAAGACTGTTTTTTGCAACCTTACGACCTGGCTAATCTGTGATGTGTCAGTTTTACCAGGAATACTGTCAACATTTTTGGCCTAGGTGCAGGTAGTTGTTGTTAAAATGTATTTATTCATGGCTAATAGGACTGTCTATAGGTAGTATAGTACAATATATGATATATATATATATATAAGTCTTTTATGTTGAATAGACATTGTATGGGGGGGGTGGGCAGGCCCGGCGCTCCCATTATGCAAGGTTAGGCACTTGCCTAGGGCGCGGGGCTCTGGAGGGCGCCACAGAATGAAAATTACTTTAAAACTGTGCGGCGACCGCTGACCATACCTTTCACGGCCGCCGCACAGCATTCAGATGCACGGGGGAGGGGGGAAGAGGCTATTGCTCACCACCGCCGCCTCTCTGCTCCGTCTCCTCCCCTCCACTCACTGACTGTCGGGCCGTGACATCATCACCACGGCCCGACAGTGTCAGTGAGTGGAGGAGAGGAGACGGAGCAGAGAGGCGGCGGTGTTCAGGCAAGGTAAGGAAAGACGTGGGGAGGGGGGAGGGAGCCTATTTTCAAAGTGTTCCTGCGGCGGGGGGGCGCCGATTTTGACAAAGTGCCTAGGGCGCCATGGACCCTAGCACCGGCCCTGGGGGGGGGGAATGTAGGAAGCATACACTTTCCATGATTCTTCAAGAGTATAGAAATAATATTTTTTGTGCGATTGACATTTTATGGCTCTGGACCAAAGTTGTATATTTTGTGTTACGGAGAACATTCAAAGGACTAATATACAATACAGAGAGCACTCTAAGGACTTATATACAGTGCAGAGAGCAGCCTACTGATCACCATGCAATAAAGGGAACATATTTGTGATCGCCATACAATAGAGAGAGCATCCTAGTGACCACAATACAGGGGCGGATTGGTCATAGGCCTTACCTGGAATTTTCCCGATAGGCCGGTGACCTAATGAGGCTGCCTGCTGTTTTTTTGGGGGGTTTTTTTGGGGGGGGGGGGGGGGGTTTACTTTTTTTTTTTAAAACCCAGGACCAGCCACCTACCTTCTAGTGGCCACAAATCCATCCCTCCCTCCCCCTATGTGTGGCCTATCTGATTGCAAATAGATATCACATGGGAAACATACCATGTGACAGGTGCCATCCAATGATAATATATTCATATAATAATCACATAGGATAATAATGGAGCCATTGCTTATATCTGCTGCATACAAATTTGTTTAATGAGATTTCTTTCCTCCCAGTGCTGAAAACAATCACAGACTTCTCTGTAAATTATCCAACGTGTACAACGTCCACAGATTGTAAGAGATAATGTAGGACCTCTGCGCGTCTGCAGTGTCTCCTTCTTCTTAAGAGGCCATGTATGTCCTCATGTCAGAATGACGCGTTCGTCACGTAGAATAAACCAAATGTTATCCTGAGACTGATCTGTGTTTTTATAGCATCTTAATGTGTTTTTGTTTTCACTCTTTGAGCTCCAGAGACCATATCCGTAGTCACCTCGTCACTCAGCCGCAATCTGGGGGAGCAGCCCCCCCCCCCCCCCCCATCCTCCTGCCATGCTTCTGTCAACATGCAGAGACTCACAAAGTATCACTCAACAAACTGGAGCAAAACCACTGAGTGTTCCTCGTGTGCTACAACAATGCTACAGCCAAATGCAATTGTGTCATGTAATACATTTACTCTGTATTCACTGTTTCATCTCATACAGGAATCACCGGATGTTATATTGTATAAATGTAAGAATATGTTTCTGACAATTCTGCCAAATTTTTTTTTTTTTAAATCTTCTGAATATATTATGTTTTTGGAATAGACCTTTTCCTCTCCTATAAACCAGCTTTGGGTTTGTATCACCAATATTCTGTCTGGACCATTGACATGGTACAAAGAGCAATAATGTGCTGTAACCTATAGCAACCAATCAGATATCCCCTTTCATTCATCTGTCTACACAACACTGTTACAAGCTGATATCTGATTGGTTGCCTATTGTTACAGTATTAGACGTTGCAATATGCTTTATAATAAGTATCCTGTGTGGGACACAACCAGTTACATTCCTCCCTCTGTGTCAGTGGACACCCCCCATTTGGGTCCACAGACAATGAGTGGAGACATTATATCCGTATACACTGGTAGAACTGTATTATGGTCAGGTTGGGGATGTGATGTATTATGTGTAAGAGAATTTATGTATGATTACTGAGTGTAATACAATTATATTATAATCTGTTGGGAGATGTAGTCCCTTAGTGTGTATAGAATGTAATACAATTGTGTTATGCTCAACAGACATATATTGAATAACAGTCTGAGTTCTGACTTACTTTTATGTTGCTTATTTACTAATATAGAACTTGGTACATGTCTATTAGTACATTTTACATTGTTGCTACAATGTTGCTGCACTTTTAAAAACAGTTAATCCTCAGTGCTGCAGATAAACTGAATATGCTGATGTTATATTTAATCCATAAAACTGCACAATATAATGTATGTTGGGCATCCATATCCAATAGTATTTATTGTCACTTTCAATAGTGGACATATCGCTGAATTCAGCACAAAGGGTCTGATTCATTAAGGAACGTAAATACCGCTGCGTGCCGTATTTTAGGTAAACTTTTTCAGCGCATGCTCAGAAAAGGACCAAATGCCAGCGAGCGCCAGTACGTGCAATTCATCTTCGTACGCAAATGATACTCCTAATACTAATGATACTAATCTAATGATACTAATCTAATGATACTAATCTATTGATACTATTATTTTTCTTGGTGCGTTCTGATGTGAAATATATATATATATATGCATTGTGTGTATCCTGCGGTGTGTTCAGTCTGTCTAAGTGCTTACACCTATATTATATTACATTATTATATACAAGTGTACGTGCACTTTGCACTCATTGTTGAATTAGGCCCAAAATCTTTCTGTATTATTTTCTCATTGCCGTTGTTGCTTGTCATTACAAATAACAATATTTGAATTACTAACTTGTCAAAAATTTGACTATAATTGCCAGATATATTTAATTATACTGAGACTCTAAACTTGTATGGTTAGAAGTAAGTGCCACTTTCTCTGCGCAGTATTAAGAAGTAAATGTAATCTGTCATTTGTAACATTTCTACAACCTCATAGATGTTTGGGGTAACGTCACTGCAGTCATTCAGACCCGTAGTGACGTCTAAGAGAGCAATTTGTGATGTCCCCGATGTCTGACGAGCTGTGATTTCGTGGAGGGGACGCCGGCAGTCACTCGTTATTGTTTCACAGGGTGTAAAACGATTAAAAATTTACCAAGAGTCATGAATACCGTTCCCCTGTCATTTCCTCTGATTAACCTTCACCTGACCCTGAGCCCGCGGCTCTTTCTGCTTCTACGCCTCAGCCTGGCATTTCCATGGAATAATAATATGAGTTACACTTACCAAGGACAGATTTATTCCACTGTTTTCTCACCTAGACAGTTGGTAACATGACCATTCGTCGTGAAAGGCCCCGGGGCCCCACAGGTACGGCATCTGCATAACGTTTCTTAAGGACGATTCTAGGTCACACATGTGGTGAATGTTTCTTTTTTTCCTGCGTGGAATGTGAGAGATGATAAGAACGTGTTGCTTTGTCCTCTCTCACTTTCCACTTTCACTGCAGCCCGACAGCATTTTCTAATTCTCTTGATATATTTAGTTTTATTTCTTTGCTGTGAAACAAATCCTTGTATCAATCAACGTAGCAGGAGAATGCACTCGGCCCAGTGACACAGTGCAGGGGGAAATCACTGTATGTGGAATAAATATATATTTATATTATATCTAACGCTGGGAACATGGGCATCCTTCTAAGGTAGGATATATAGTATGATGTGCAGGTGGAGTAGACTTTAGTGTATATTATTATTACACTTAGTAATATTGCTGCAGCCATGCATTCCCATGGAAGAGGTACGATGGTGATTCCTCAATTCTGCGCTAATTGATGAGTGAAATGACGTACTAAAACCTGCTCCTTCTGTATATATGGCACTTGTACTATAGCATTTATCCAAGGGTGCAATATCCACACAAATCCCTGGGAATTACCGGCAGCCTTTTGTTTCTAACTCTCTAGGGGAGGGATAACCCCAAACCCCCGAAGATAGACTCTGCTTCATACCGTACCTTTTTGGCTTAGTGGTTAGCACTTCTGCCTCTCAGCACTGGGGGCATGAGTTCAATTCCCAACCATGGCCATATCTGTGACGAGTTTGTATGTTCTCCCTGTGTTTGCGTGGGTTTCCTCCGGGTCCTCTGGTTTCCTCCCACAACCCAAAAACCTACTAGTAGGTTAATTGGCTGCAAACAAAATGACCCTAGTCTCTCTCTGTCTGTGTGTGTCTGTGTGTGTGTGTGTGTGTGTGTGTGTGTGTGTGTGTGTGTGTGTGTGTGTGTGTTAGGGAATATAGACTGTAAGCTCCAATGGGGCAGGGACTCATGTGAGTTCTCTGTACAGCGCTGCGGAATTAGTCCCGCTATATAAATAAATGGTGATGATGATGATGATGATGATGATGATAATAAGCCTCTGTTGTAGAGCACAGGTTTTCTCTGCAGTATTTCAGCTCTCGGTTTCAGGTAAGGGGGATTTTGGTGGAGGGGGACCCCAAATCTTTATTTTTTTGTTTAGATTTGTATATAACACCGTTATATAATATAATACAACGGAGCTCTCCCTTCTCCTTTGTCCACCCCAGAGAGAGTTCAGCATCTTGTGTGTCCAGCAAACCTTCGCTAATTTCTCCGCTGAGCCGAGCTCAGCCCACACTCAGCCGCCTGTCAGTCTCTGTCAGCGCTGCTCATTGGCTGATAGAGCAGGAACAGTTATAGAGACTCAGCTCTGCCCATTCCAGTCATCTGATTACTAAAGAGATCAGTGACTTAGGCTGAGTACACACGTGAGCATGTGTGTCCAATAATTGGGCAAATAATCGGGACATCCGACCTCTTGGTCAGATATGATGTGAGTGTGTATAGTGACACGATGACCTAAAGTCGTCCCAAAGTGCAGATCATTGTTTCATTTGGTTGTTCGTACTGTTTAATATTTTCCGACCAATCACCTTCCGATCCTGCAGTATGTAGCACTTACACCACTGTCGGCCAATAGTGGATCTCAGTGTGACTCATTCAGTAAGTGTCCGCTGTCATCTCCCTGCAGCTGTTATGTCCGTCTGTGCTGTTACTGCCCGAGATACACTAATACTCTAATACACTGACAGCACAGACCCCCTGTACACTGACAGCACAGACCTCCTGTACACCGACAGCACAGACCTCCTGTACACCGACAGCACAGACCCCCTGTACACTGACAGCACAGACCCCCTGTACACTGACAGCACAGACCCCCTGTACACTGACAGCACAGACCCCCTGTACACTGACAGCACAGACCCCTTGTACACTGACAGCACAGACCTCCTGTACACTGACAGCACAGACCCCCTGTACACTGACAGCACAGACCCCCTGTACACTGACAGCACAGACCCCCTGTACACCGACAGCACAGACCTCCTGTACACCGACAGCACAGACCCCCTGTACACTGACAGCACAGACCCCCTGTACACTGACAGCACAGACCTCCTGTACACCGACAGCACAGACCTCCTGTACACCGACAGCACAGACCCCCTGTACACTGACAGCACAGACCCCCTGTACACTGACAGCACAGACCTCCTGTACACCGACAGCACAGACCCCCTGTACACTGACAGCACAGACCATCTGTACACTGACAGCACAGACCCCCTGTACACTGACAGCACAGACCTCCTGTACACCGACAGCACAGACCTCCTGTACACTGACAGCACAGACCCCCTGTACACTGACAGCACAGACCCCCTGTACACTGACAGCACAGACCCCCTGAACACTGACAGCACAGACCATCTGTACACTGACAGCACAGACCCCTTGTACACTGACAGCACAGACCCCCTGTACACTGACAGCACAGACCCCCTGTACACTGACAGCACAGACCCCCTGTACACTGACAGCACAGACCCCTTGTACACTGACAGCACAGACCATCTGTACACTGACAGCACAGACCTCCTGTACACTGACAGCACAGAGCTCCTGTACACTGACAGCACAGAGCTCCTGTACACTCAGTGCCGTAACTAGACATTTTAGTGCCCTGGGCGAGACAAGGCACCGGCGCCCCCCATCTAAGTGGGAGTGGCATTTTACAAGTGGGTGTGGCCAACCTAATGTGGGGGTGTGGCTAGCACCTTACTGAAATAACTCTGTTACACATATTTGCAAATGCATGAGATATATATATATATATATATATATATATATATATATATATATATATATATATATAGATATATATATATATATATATATATATATATATAGACCAATGGGACACCCCAGTCCCCATTGAGTATTATGGGGACTGCTGGATTGTGCGATAATTTGCTTAATGAGGAAGATATCTCCGATATCTCCTGTTAGACTTTTGTTAAATGGCCACATTACTTAAAAATGTCTAAGCCATTCAGAAAAATCCATTTCGCATAGTTTAGGGCTCTGTGATTGTACAATTCATTATCCTTTATTGGATATTAATTACATATTACTTCAAATGTTTGGTTAAATTCAACTTACATAATGTACAATTCTGTCCAGAAAAAAACCATACATAAAACACAATTGTATACATTTATAAATCTCTGTAATATTATGCACCACATGAAATGAAAGTTATTTCTTATCAGTGTTCAGCACTGAGGCAAACATGTGAAATGGTTAAAAGATGATAACCAGTTAAAATTCACAAAGCTTCTATTTATAAACAATGTCCTGAATGAACATTCCTCCTAATGTTTGTAAATCCTGAATATTGGCATAGGTGTCCAGGAATAGTGGAAACGTTCACTTACAGTTAGTTGCAGTATATCCCTTTCCGTGTCCGGTTTCTATCTGCAGAGCTTGTTACCTCTCCTATATAAATTGGAGGGTGATTAACTCCTGGATCTGGCGTGACTGCAGCATTCCATCCAGCTTCTGAAAGGGACTAATACACACGGACGTCATGAGAGAGAGAGATTAACTTTCCGCAGTGGAACGCATGTGCGTTCCACCGACAGGAAGTTCGGCATTTGGAACGCTTTGCGTTCCAAATGCCGAACTTCCTGTCGGTGGAACGCACATGCGTTCCACTACGGAAAGTTAATCTCTCTCTCTCTCTCATGATGTCCGTGTGTGGACGGTAAAAAGGCAGAAGATAGGGCTAGGTAGCGGGCGGCTGCTGCGCCCACTTGGGCTTGCGCCCGGGGCGACGGCACCGTCCGCACCACCCTAGTTACGGCTCTGTGTACACTGACAGCACAGACCATCTGTACACTGACAGCACAGACCTCCTGTACACCGACAGCACAGACCCCCTGTACACTGACAGCACAGACCCCCTGAACACTGACAGCACAGACCATCTGTACACTGACAGCACAGACCCCCTGTACACCGACAGCACAGACCCCCTGTACACTGACAGCACAGACCCCCTGAACACTGACAGCACAGACCATCTGTACACTGACAGCACAGAGCGCCTGTACACTGACAGCACAGACCCCCTGTACACCGACAGCACAGACCCCCTGTACACTGACAGCACAGACCCCCTGAACACTGACAGCACAGACCATCTGTACACTGACAGCACAGAGCGCCTGTACACTGACAGCACAGACCCCCTGTACACCGACAGCACAGACCCCCTGTACACTGACAGCACAGACCCCCTGAACACTGACAGCACAGACCATCTGTACACTGACAGCACAGACCTCCTGTACACTGACAGCACAGAGCTCCTGTACACTGACAGCACAGACCATCTGTACACTGACAGCACAGACCTCCTGTACACCGACAGCACAGACCCCCTGTACACTGACAGCACAGACCCCCTGAACACTGACAGCACAGACCATCTGTACACTGACAGCACAGACCCCCTGTACACTGACAGCACAGACCATCTGTACACTGACAGCACAGACCTCCTGTACACCGACAGCACAGACCCCCTGTACACTGACAGCACAGACCCCCTGTACACTGACAGCACAGACCTCCTGTACACTGACAGCACAGACCCCCTGTACACTGACAGCACAGACCATCTGTACACTGACAGCACAGAGCTCCTGTACACCGACAGCACAGACCCCCTGTACACTGACAGCACAGAGCGCCTGTACACTGACAGCACAGACCTCCTGTACACTGACAGTCCTACAGCACAGACCCCCTGTACACCGACAGCACAGACCCCCTGTACACCGACAGCACAGACCCCCTGTACACTGACAGCACAGACCCCCTGTACACTGACAGCACAGACCCCCTGTACACTGACAGCACAGACCTCCTGTACACTGACAGCACAGACCTCCTGTACACTGACAGTCCTACAGCACAGACCCCCTGTACACTGACAGCACAGACCCCTTGTACACTGACAGCACAGACCCCCTGTACACTGACAGCACAGACCTCCTGTATACTGACAGCACAGACCTCCTGTACACTGACAGCACAGACCCAGCAGCACTCAAATGCACTGACGTACCTCGACCAGTTCCGTTCACTTACAGACAAGTGTCAAATCAAATGACAGATGAAGAGCACATATCGCTATATAATGGTTAGAGTGTGTTCACAGGAATCGGCTGCTGAACGAAACTTTTCTTCTTTTTTTTTTTGTTGTTGCTAAAATTGGTGAAACTATCACATCGGGAGAATGTTCTTGCAGTGCGTACTTAGCCTAAGATAGTTGCTCTACTTGACTTGATTCTTTCTGAGAGGGACAACAAGAAAAGGGATTTTTGTATAACGCGTTTTTGTATTGTTTGTATTGAGCTTCTCTCAGTGTCTAAATCCTGCTTCTATTTGGATAAATGCACTTTAAAGAGAAAGATCTTGGACTACTTTCCCTAGAATTTGGGACATGTATATGTTAGCTGGTAGGGTGATGGGGATCTTTGTTTAATCAATAGTAACGTGTATCATTTTCTTTATTTTTCCCTTTTATTTTCTGCTCCGTGAATGTTATCATCATCGGGAAATATATCTCACTGGACACATCTATGTTCCTGCTATTACCTAACTAGGGGTGTGATAATAATTAGCAACTTGGCTGGAGCTGTTTGGAAAAGGTCATTTGACTGTATTTCGAAGTTAAGGCAATTGAAAGTGTTTCAGGGGTAACTGATTAATGTTTATTCCAGACCACAAAGCCCGGTGACTTCCATGGTGACATGTAGCAATGCAGGTGGTTTATTAGGGTACAATAAAGAGTGCAGACACAGAACTTGTATACAGACAGGTCAGGAGTGAGCAGTATAAGTGAATATATTATTATATATCTTAGAATCAATGGACGTAACATTACAGGCTAAAATAACATCACTTAGAATTAATGGAGGGTATATTAAGCGTTAATATATAAATTAGCTTCAAATTAGTGGAGGAAATGGTATAGCTTAAAATAACGTCACTTAGAATTAGTATAGGGATCAGTATAGGTTAATATATGTTATTTTAGGATTAGTGCTATAGGTTAATATATAACTTAGCTGGGACTAAGTGGGGGACAATATAGGTTTAATATATTTTGGAATAAGCTAAAAGGTGTACATTTGCTCCTGGACAGATCATGGGGTGATACAAGGGGGGTAAACGCATTTTTATTTTAATTTTTGCATGCAAGAAAATCCTGGCTTCTTTTGCAGGTAATACACAAATTTTGCTACTTCATTTTTACAAAGCAATTTAAAGGTGGGCTAGGGTTCACCCCCTCCCAAATCTAAAACTGTTCACTCATTTTAAATTTGCCCCCTCCCCTGCAGCGCACCATGGATTTGCCAATGAGTAAACTTGCACCATCCAGCTGGATTAACTTCGAAATGAGGCCCTATAGGTTAATATACGTTCACTTGGAGTTAGTGAAGGAAATGTTATAGGTTGATATAACTTGGCTTGGAATTAGTGGAGCGAACATTATAGGATAATAAAACGTTGCTTGGAATTAACCAAGGGAACAATATGGGTTAATATAACTTCACTTGGAATTAGGGGAGAAAACGCGATAAGTATATATATAAGTTAGCATACACTAAGTGAGTGGAACAATATACTTTAATACATGGTATCTTAGAATGAGCAGAGAGGATGCTATAGGTAATATAATATAGCTAGTAATTAGTGGAGAACACTATAGGTTAATATAACTTTGTTTGGAATTAATGGAAGGAACATTGTACAGTAGGTTAATATAGAAATGATCTTAGATTTAGTTCATACAATGCTGTAGGTTAATAAAAGCTGAGAATTAGTGGAGGGAATGCCACAGGTTATCTATCATAGCAATAGCCAATGGCTTTTAGGCCAGGAACGATTGACACAAGATAACTTGGTCTAAAGCATGTAAACTGGTAAGCTAAATGAACACACAGGGCCATCTATAGGGCAGTAAAAACAATCTCTTCTGTGTTCATCATTTCCATGAATCTTCCTGGTTTTTGTTGACAAAGTTCCCAGAAAACAGTCATTGAAATTGTACTCTTGGCAACTATGTATTTTGAAAATGAATGTGATCACGAAAGTTGCTGAAAACGTGCAATGCCGACATTCGTATCACAGCCTCTACGGTGTGACGAGTAGACCAAGGACCATTTCTCAGACTATTCCGAAGATGGGAACAATGCACCAGACTAGCTGGTCGCTCGTATGCAGTTTATTAAACATCCAGCAAACCGAAATCTATTGTTAACCATATAAATACCGCAAGGCAAAAGTTAGGTCATTAGGTTTCCATTGCAAAAAATAGACCTATTGTGATAGAAGATAGATGGTGAGTAATCCATTAGATTGGACCATTTAGGATCCCTTAACTTGTCTCAGTCATAATTTCTAGGTTTAAGTAGAAAGGAAACTCCATAACTTTGCTGAAAAATCTCAAGAACTATGAGAAGGGCGAGAGACATATTTATATGAATAAAATTACCCAGTAAAACATATTGATCTGTTTTTTAGCCGACTTGTTTTCTTTTTGTGAATCATTGTTCTTGATTTCATTCAGATCCCACCTGTTCTTGTTAATATTGCCAGGAATCTAATCCACTGCCCGATGAAGCCAAGTGTCTGTCTGGAGGCAGCTTCTCCGTAGACCGAAGCCCGCGCCGGAGCCAAGAGACGTCTATGTCAACGGTATTTACCTACATTGTCATTCAAAGCCCGAGAGATGAAATCTGTGGATTCTGTTCCACAATTATGGCAACTTTATCAAACGCACGGAGAGAATTTGAAATGAGGACATTGATAGGATCTGTTAAATATAAATTCTTGCTGTCACGCGCGAAAATACACAATTACAAAATATTGTTGTGTTAGATATACGACAGCCGTTGTCGACTAGATGAATTTATTGGAAAACTTGTTATCAACGCATGGAACTGATGCGCAACTGAATATGACGAAGGCTGGCTAATCTGCAAGTCAATGACATGAATGGATTGGATGGAACATGGGAATATAGATATATTGCTTTAATCGTTTACATCTGGGGAAAGTAAACTGGTGAAGAACTCTGGACATTGTGGTTCAACAATAACTGGAGAAAGCCAAAGTGCCCAATCCTGTCCTGTATAATAAGAGATGTTTGTAGCTATCATATGACATCTATTGCTCAACAGAACAAACTCCAGCAAATCCTGGGTTATCCATAAGATAGACGTCTGAAATAGGGGTACTCACCATTTAGCTGCCTATACCGCTGTAACGGTGATGACACCTTAAACGTCCTTGAGATCTGGTAATAGTGCTATAGTGTATACTGTACATTATAGGTAGATGACCTGTAACTGTCTGGTGTAGGTCATGTTGGCACCTCTCCCTCAGTCCTCAGTTAGCCCCTGTTTTGTATACTGTACATTATAGGTAGGTGACCTGTGACTGTCTGGTGTAGGTCATGTTGGCTCCTCTCCCTCAGTCCTCAGTTAGCGCCTGTTCTCTATACTGTACATTATAGGTAGATGACCTGTGACTGTCTGGTGTAGGCCATGTTGGCTCCTCTCCCTCAGTCCTCAGTTAGCGCCTGTTCTGTATACTGTACAATATAGGTAGATTACCTGTGACTGTCTGGTGTAGGTCATGTTGGCACCTCACCCTCAGTCCTCAGTTAGCTCCTGTTCTGTATACTGTACAATATAGGTAGATTACCTGTGACTGTCTGGTGTAGGTCATGTTGGCACCTCACCCTCAGTCCTCAGTTAGCTCCTGTTCTGTATACTGTACATTATAGGTAGATGACCTGTGACTGTCTGGTGTAGGTCATGTTGGCACCTTACCCTCAGTCCTCAGCTAGCCCCTGTTCTGTATACTGTATATTATAGGTAGGTGACCTGTGACTGTCTGGTGTAGGTCATGTTGGCACCTCTCCCTCAGTCCTCAGTTAGCCCCTGTTCTGTATACTGTACATTATAGGTAGGTGACCTGTGACTGTCTGGTGTAGGTCATGTTGGTACCTCTCCCTCAGTCCTCAGTTAGCCCCTGTTCTGTATACTGTACATTATAGGTAGGTGACCTGTGACTGTCTGGTGTAGGTCATGTTGGCACCTCTCCCTCAGTCCTCAGTTAGTCCCTATTCTGTATACTGTACATTATAGGTAGGTGACCTGTGACTGTCTGGTGTAGGTCATGTTGGCTCCTCTCCCTCAGTCCTTAGTTAGCTCCTGTTCTGTATACTGTACATTATAGGTAGGTGACCTGAGACTGTCTGGTGTAGGTTATGTTGGCAGCTCACCCTCAGTCCTCAGTTAGCTCCTGTTCTGTATACTGTACATTATAGGTAGGTGACCTGTGACTGTCTGGTGTAGGTCTTGTTGGCACCTCTCCCTCAGTCCTCAGTTAGCCCCTTTTCTGTATACTGTACATTATAGGTAGATGAACTGTGACTGTCTGGTGTGGGTCATGTTGGCACCTCTCCCTCAGTCCTCAGTTAGCCCCTGTTCTGTATACTGTACATTATAGGTAGGTGACTTGTGATTGTGTGCTGGAGGTCCTGTTGGCACCTCACCCTCAGTCCTCAGTTAGCTTCTGTACTGTATACTGTACATTATAGGTAGGTGACCTGTGACTGTCTGGTGTAGGTCCTGTTGGCACCTCACCCTCAGTCCTCAGTTAGTCCCAGTTCTGTATACTGTACATTATAGGTAGGTGACCTATGGCTGTGTGCTGGAGGTCCTGTTGACGCCCAATCTTCAGTTCTGAATTAGCCCCTGTTCTGTATACTAAGTGACCTCTGGCTCTCTGGGGCAAATGTATTTTACCATTTATGAGGCAGAATGATTCATGAGAACTGACCTACCTATCTCAGTGTTCCTAGACTAACAGTCTGGGGGGATAATCATGTAACCTCCACAGTCCCTCCTGGAACCTCTCCTCAAAGTGGGAAACGTTCTCCACTATTATTAAGAATCGGCTCTTCATACCCATCTTTCTACAATTATTAGAATGAATCCCCCAGGAGTATATAGAGACAGGTACAGCGGTCACTGACACAGAGCCCCCTGCTGGCGGTATTGTATATAGCCAGACACCAGGTCACATCTAGAGACATGTACAGCGGTCACTGTCATTGTATATATAAGCAATGTAAGGAGTCAGAATCTTGTTGGCATTGCCATATTATAGAAGAGGGTCCTGGCATCTCCAAGTTCTTTGTCTTTTTTACTCATTTAATGGGAAGTTGGTCCCTTTCCACATTATTCACCTTCCATCTCTTCCATCAGGGTCCTCTATGACTCGCCATTGTTTCAACCGCTGGTCTCAGGCACTTCCACTTCCTTTCCAGGAACATGGTGGCTGTCTTTGCAGGTTTATTGATATCTCTGTGTGGGTGACTGCGTGCTTTCTCAAGGCACTTATGTATTTTGTTACAGTCTGATGTACTCAACTCGTTGTCACCCACGTAGTCATGTACTTCTACTATGAATCTAACTAGTGCCCCATTGTCCATAAATATGGAGAGGCCTCGCAGTCCTTCAATAAGCAGTGGTTTGAGTAGATGTTTCCTTGCCAGGGCACTATAGATGGCATGTCTCCAATCACTGCCTCCATCCAGTGCTATGGCCTTGCAGCCTAGATGTTGGATGCACTTGGAGAGGCAGACAGCTGCAGCCGATGATATATCTGCATTGGAGCTGTGCAGCAGGACCATCAATGTCAGGCACTGCTCCTTCACTGTGGCGGTGATATGGCTGCAGGGATAGACCCTGTACCTGAGCACTATTTCATCATACAAGATGATGGCCTGCAGGTTGATGTCCTCATTATCGTACTTCAGGTACCTCAGGATGTAATAGAGAAGCTCATCATATTTGTGCCAGGTCTTCTTTCTGTGCATCTGCACTCCTGCTGTAACAGATTCTGGATACTATATTACTAATCTTGATTAGCGCTGGCTTACCTGAGGTGCGGAGTCTAACGATCTCCCCGGTGTTCACCAAGAACCGCCGCAAGGCGGGGTGGGCTTCGCTGCCAGGAGTCGCAGGTCGCGGTCCCCAGGTTCGCCTCAAGATGTAGTACAGCGGAGTGAAGCGGTGGTAGCGGAGTCAACGAGCCGGTTCGGTACACAGGAATGGAGTCAGGCAGAATCAGAAGGCAACTCGGAGTCAACAAGCCAGGTTCGGTACACGGGTCACAAGAATAGGAGAATGGTCAGCAAGCCGGGTCGGTACACAGGGAATAGAGAGCCAGGGAAGTCAAACAGGCAGAGATCAGCACACAGGAGACACAGGAACAGGAAGACACTGCAATCCACGAAGAGCAGGAGCCAGGAACAGGTAAGTGTTGCTCTGACACTCAGCGAGTGTCAGAGTGAGGTTTTTATGCAGAAGGGGATTCAAAATCCCCGCCTCTAGGTTGTGGTCATGTGACCGCCTCCGGGTGCGGTCACATGGTCCTGAATGCGGAAGTGCGGCTGGACGGAGCGGCGGGGATAAGGTAAGTCCGTAACAGTACCCCCTGCCATAAAGGTGGACTCCGAACACCTAATAGGGTTTCAAAGGAAATTTTTTATGGAAGGATTTAAGTAGACGGGGAGCATGTAGGTCAATGGCTCTTACCCATGAGCGCTCCTCAGGGCCGTAACCCTTCCAATCCACCAAGAACTGTATGGCACCTTGAACTTTACGAGAATCTAGGATAGTTTTAATCTCGTATTCCACTTGATCCCGATCCACAGCAGGAGGAGGAGTTCTGGATGAGGTGGAGAATCTGTTGGTTACCATCGGTTTTAACAAGGAGACATGGAAGACATTGGGTATGCGTAAGGAGGGAGGCAGACTCAATCTAAAGGCTACGGGATTAATAATCTCAGATATAGCAAATGGGCCAATAAACTTGGGAGCAAATTTTTTACTGGGAACCTTTAAACGAATGTTCTGGGTGGATAGCCATACCCTGTCACCAACTGCAAAACTTGGAGTCATTCTTCTCCTTTTATCGTAGAATTTTTTGGAACGAGTAGTTGCTTGTTTTAAGTTTGTCTTGGTTTGTTCCCAAATATCAGAGAAGTTACGAACCAGAGAGTCCACTGCTGGAACTTCCGAAGATGAGACTTGAGAGAAGGTGGGTAGTCTAGGATGGCAGCCATACAGGACAAAAAAGGGGGAGTTAGAGATGGCCTCATGAAAATGGTTGTTATGGGCGAACTCGGCCCAAGGGAGAAGGTCCACCCAGTTGTCTTGGTTACTAGAGATAAATATTCTTAGAAACTTCTCTAATTCTTGGTTGGTTCTCTCAGTAGCCCCATTGGACTGGGGATGATATGCGGAAGAGAAGTCAAGCTTGATCCCGGATTTATTGCAAAAAGACCGCCAAAATTTTGATATGAATTGTGATCCCCTATCGGAGACAATATGTTGAGGACAGCCATGGAGGCGAAATATTTCTTTAATAAAAATATCGGCTAAGGAGGAGGAAGAAGGAAGGCCTTTGAGAGCAATAAAGTGGGCTGTTTTAGAGAAGCGATCCGTGACCACAAGCACTACAGTACAGGATTTGGAAGGGGGAAGGTCCGTGATAAAATCCATGGAGATCTGTGACCAAGGGTAATCAGGAATGGGTAATGGGAGCAAGCATCCATAAGGCTTCTTCCTAGAGGTCTTGTGTTGAGCACATTTGGAACAAGCAGCAACAAATCTCTTCACATCCTCCAGCAAGGAAGGCCACCAGTAGCTTCGGGACAATAAGTCCCAGGTCTTGCGAATGCCAGCATGCCCAGAGAAGAGTGAGTGATGAGCCCAGTGAAGGAGCCGGGTGCGTAGATGTGGCAAGATGAATGTTTTGCCTGGAGGACAACCCTTTTTTAGGTGTGTAGCTGCCAATACTTGACATGGATTTACAATGAATTTTTTATCTTCCGAGGATTCCATGTCAGCTGGATCAAAAGAGCGAGATAAGGCGTCTGCTTTCGTGTTCTTAGATCCTGAGTGAAAAGTGATGTTGAAATCAAAGCGTGAGAAGAATAAGGACCACCTTGCTTGACGAGGATTTAGACATCGGGCAGTGCGTAAGTAAAGCAAATTCTTATGGTCGGTATATATGGTGATAGGGAATTGCGCTCCTTCTAGTAAATGTCTCCATTCGGAGAGAGCCAATTTGATGGCCAGGAGCTCTTTGTCGCCAATCCCATAATTCCTCTCAGCAGGTAAAAAGCGACGGGAAAAGAATCCGCAGGGATGAAGTTTTCCAGAAGGACCTCGCTGTGATAGTACGGCTCCTGTGCCAACAGAAGAGGCGTCTACCTCCAGGACAAAGGGACGAGAACAATCTGGCTGTTGAAGAATGGGTGCGGATGAAAAGAGAGACTTTAATAATATGAAGGCTTGGATAGCCTCAGAGGACCAAATACCAGCATCCGCAGATTTGCGGGTCAATGCTGTGATGGGAGCCACGAGAGAGGAGTACCCCTTGATAAATTGACGATAATAGTTGGAGAATCCTAGGAAGCGTTGAGTGGCTTTAAGGCCTGAAGGTTGGGGCCAGTCAAGTATGGCTTTCAATTTTGTGGGATCCATCTGTAGACCGGTGCCCGAAATAATATATCCCAGGAAGGGAATTTGTTTCTGCTCGAAGGTGCATTTCTCCAATTTGCAAAATAACTGATTTCTTCGGATACGAGAGAGGACCTCCAATACATGAGTACGATGAGATGCTAGATCTTGAGAAAAGATGAGAATGTCGTCCAAGTAGATGACTACAGATTGGTACAAGAGGTCTTGAAACAGCTCATTCATAAAGCTCTGAAATATGGCTGGGGCATTGCATAGCCCGAAAGGCATGACCAGATATTCAAAGTGGCCGTCTCGGGTGTTAAACGCCGTCTTCCATTCATCCCCCTCCTTAATGCGTATAAGGTTATACGCTCCTCTGAGGTCAAGTTTAGAAAAGATGGTGGCACCCTTGATCCGGTCGAATAGTTCAGAAATCAGTGGCAGTGGATACCGATTTTTAACGGTAATGGCATTCAGGCCTCTGTAATCAATGCAAGGGCGGAGGCCCCCATCTTTCTTTTTTACGAAGAAGAAGCCAGCCCCAGCTGGGGAGGCAGACTTGCAGATGAAGCCCCTGTTTAGATTTTCTTGGATGTACTCCTCCATAGCCTTAGATTCCGGGAGGGAAAGGGGGTAAACACGGCCCCTGGGAATGGGTTTACCAGGTATCAGATCAATGCCACAGTCCCAGATTCTGTGAGGGGGAAGTCTAGTGGCCTCTTGTTGACAGAAAACATCAGAGAAGGTTTGGTATGGCTCAGGCAGGAGAGTCACAGGAAATTCTTGGGTACGTCTGGGACTATTCGGGGGAACCACTCTCTGTAGGCAGCGAGAGAAGCAGGACTGTCCCCAGGACAATATGTGACCAGATTTCCAGTCCAAGGTGGGAGAGTGGGCACGAAACCAAGGAAGTCCTAAGATGACTGGGTTGGTAGATCTTTGTATTACTAAAAAAGAAATCTTCTCCCGATGAAGTGCTCCTATCTGAAGTAGAAGGGGAATAGTGCGTACCAGGATGGACCCCTCAGGGATTCTTCCCCCATCAATGGCCATCAGAGAGATGGGTTGTTCCAAGGCTTGTGTGGGAATAGCGAATTGTTTAACTACTGTGGCGGAAATGAAATTTCCTGCGGCTCCGGAATCTAGAAGAGCCGACTGCGGGAAGGTCTTTTGTCCTAACTGAAGGGAAATGGGAATAGACAGGCAATCATTACTATTGGGAACTGACTGACACTGAGAAAAGAGGCCCAACGACACAGCTCCAGAACTCGTTAGGCCCTGTCGTTTCCCGAGCGTTTGGGACAAGAACTCAGAAGATGGCCACTCTCTCCACAATATAAACACAGCTTGTTCCGAAATCTCCTCTCCCTCTCTTCGGCTGATAAGCGGGTCCTCCCAAGTTGCATGGGCTCTTCAGGGGGAAGAACAGGGGTTTGGAAGTTGGGGGCTAAGCGAATCATGCTACGCCGCGACTGTTCCTTCTCAGAATTACGTTCCTTGAAACGCAAATCAACTTTGACACAGAGGGAGA
The DNA here is from genome assembly GCF_038048845.1 of Mixophyes fleayi. NCBI lineage: Eukaryota > Metazoa > Chordata > Amphibia > Anura > Limnodynastidae > Mixophyes > Mixophyes fleayi. The sequence continues at coordinate 1,977,505 of NC_134410.1, forward strand.
TAATGTCGTCCAAAGACGTAGGGAGTTCCTGGGATACCAACTCGTCTTTGATTCGGTCTGAAAGGCCCTGCCAGAATGTAGCTACTAGAGCCTCATCGTTCCAGCGAAGTTCAGAGGCCATGGTTCTGAAGAGGACCGCATACTGCCCCACAGACTGGTTTCCCTGGCGGAGACGTAGTAAGCCGGAAGCGGCATTGGACACCCTTCCTGGCTCATCAAATATTTTCTTGAAGGTGGACAAGAAGAGGTTGAAGTTATGTAGAATGGGGTCGTCCCTCTCCCACAAGGGGGAAGCCCATGCTAAAGCTTGACCGGACAATAACGAAATCACATAGGCCACTTTCGTTTTTCCGGAGGGGAAGTTCCCAGGTAGAAGCTCGAATTGTATGGAGCATTGATTTAAAAAACCTCTGCAATTTTTAGGGTCTCCATCGAACTTAGGTGGGTTAGGCAACCGTAGCTGCGAGGAAGAAGCTGCTGCTGCGGCCTGAGGTACAGGGGCCACTGCCGGCCCAGGTGATCCACCAGCCACTAGGGTGTTCTGGACAACATCCAAGCGAGTGGATAGACTATTGAGGAATTTTAAAAGTTGCTCTTGGTTAGCTTCTTGTTTATCCATCCTTCCTACTAAATGCTCCAACAGATCTTTAGCTGTGGTATCCATGGTCAGAGCAAACTGTAACAGATTCTGGATACTATATTACTAATCTTGATTAGCGCTGGCTTACCTGAGGTGCGGAGTCTAACGATCTCCCCGGTGTTCACCAAGAACCGCCGCAAGGCGGGGTGGGCTTCGCTGCCAGGAGTCGCAGGTCGCGGTCCCCAGGTTCGCCTCAAGATGTAGTACAGCGGAGTGAAGCGGTGGTAGCGGAGTCAACGAGCCGGTTCGGTACACAGGAATGGAGTCAGGCAGAATCAGAAGGCAACTCGGAGTCAACAAGCCAGGTTCGGTACACGGGTCACAAGAATAGGAGAATGGTCAGCAAGCCGGGTCGGTACACAGGGAATAGAGAGCCAGGGAAGTCAAACAGGCAGAGATCAGCACACAGGAGACACAGGAACAGGAAGACACTGCAATCCACGAAGAGCAGGAGCCAGGAACAGGTAAGTGTTGCTCTGACACTCAGCGAGTGTCAGAGTGAGGTTTTTATGCAGAAGGGGATTCAAAATCCCCGCCTCTAGGTTGTGGTCATGTGACCGCCTCCGGGTGCGGTCACATGGTCCTGAATGCGGAAGTGCGGCTGGACGGAGCGGCGGGGATAAGGTAAGTCCGTAACACCTGCTAGTAGTGTTCTCAGATACATGGGGACTAATTCCTGGGGTTCAATCTTCATGGTCTTCAGCAGGGTCTTTATGAATACGTGCGTTAGGCCCACAGCGTGGTCTTTTGAGGCCGATGTGAAATTTCGCACACAGTGAAGAGCTTGGAGGCGAATGTCGTGGTTTTCATCATCCAGCATGGTTAGGATTTCATGCATGACCATATCATAAGATTCTCCCAGTATACAATTCGGGTGCGCCAATAAACCTGCTGAAACAATGACACCCATCAGTTTGTTGTTGGAATCACTGGAATTGTACAGTGGCCTCATATTCTCCATAATCTCTCCATAGACCCCGCTCTGGATGATGTTGTTGACAAGGTCTTTAGGAAATGCATATGTATCGTAAGCACTGCCAGATGGAACTGGTGGTTTGAGTTTAGCAGGGCTTACTGAGAGCGCTGAGGACTCCTTTCCTACCTCACTCATTGCCTTCTCGATCATAGGTGTGATGTTCTCAGGGAATAGCTTTTCAGCGTCCGCTCTTGATGTTAAAACACAGCTGAAGAAATCATATATAATATGCGTGTCCCCAGCAGCCAACCACTCAGAACTGAGAACATCATTTTGTCTTCCCATATATATATATATATATATTGATCTTTATAGCATGTATCGGTAGTTCTTTGTAGTATATATATATATATATATATATATATATATATATATATATATATATATATATATGTATAGATCTTTATAGCATGTACAGTATCAGTTGTTCTTTACAGTATATATTTAGTCCTGAAGAGGAGCAGGGACTGGTTTTGGACGCACAGCAAATCCTGCGACTCCCTCTAATTACCCCCATGTCATGTACATTTCCGGTCAGGTCACGTCCCACCTAACCATTAGAAATCGGGACTGTCCCATGAAATTTTTGATGGTCAGCACATATTATATGAGATAATTCTGGAAAAACTCTCCTCATTTAATTTTACTGATCTGTGTCTGAAATATAATCTCTTCGCATAGTAAATGTCTTCTTCATAAAAAGAAACATGTTATACAATTCTATCTTCTGCTTTTTTCTTGGGATTTTTATGCACATTTTATTTTTACCAAATTTACGACAACAAAACTTAACACGTTAATTCTGAGAAAACGTTCCCAGCGTGAAAGCATTAATACCTTCCTTACTTCTGCTTTTTAATTCATCTCTTCCTCTACTTTTCAAAGGTAATTTTTTTAACCTTGCTGCAGATGAAATGATTGTAGAAAGTGCTGATAAATAGAAGGTGTTTGTGTGTTTAAAACAAGAAATTCTCTTACAAGAGAACTAATGTTTTGCCAGCGGCAGGTTTGTGTTTTTGATTTCAGAATAAAACTTATCAGATCATAAATATATCCTTAAGGACCGTGGTTCTGTTTTCATGTTGATATGATTATTCTGTACATCACTCCCTGATTACACAAATGCTGTGATAAAAAACTAATATAACGTAAGAAAGCTCAAACTACTGTGTGGAAATAATTGGAGAACCTCTGAAATCAGGAGAATGTAACATTTCGGGGTTCATGTTGTTTTGAACTCAATTTGCATTTTCGGTGTATAATACGCTTTTACTTCTGCACAAGATCACAAAGCATTAGATCCAAAAGTAGTGGTCTGTGCACACGCCCACATGTAAAAAAGTGTATTATGCACCAAATATACAGATTACATTTAAATCAGCATGAGATCCTTCATCTTCATCCCTCCTCCCAAGGATTTCATTTTTACCCCTCACTTCATCTTCATCCCTCTCCTCCAACATTTCATCTTTACCCCTCAATTCATCCTCATCCCTCTCCCCCAACATTTCATTTTTACCCCTCATTTCCTCCTCATCCCTCACCCCCATTATTTCACCTTTACTCCTCTCTTCATCCTCATCCCTCTCCCCCAACATTTCATCTTTACCCCTCACTTCATCCTCATCCTTCTCACCCAACATCTCATCATTACCCTTCACTTCATCCTCATCCCTCTCCCCCAACATTTCATCTTTACCTCTCACTTCCTCCTCATCCCTCTTCCCCCCAGAAATGCATCTTTACCCCTCACTTCATCCTCATCCATCTTCCCTAACATTTCATCTTTACCCCTAATTTCATCCTCATCCCTCTCACCCAACATTTCATCTTTACCCCTCACTTCATCCTCATCCCTCTCCCCCAACATTTCATCTTTACCCCTCACTTCATCTTCATCCCTCTCCCGCACCATTTAATTTTTACCCCTCATTTCATCCTCATTCCTCACCCCTATTATTTCACCTTTACCCCTCTCTTCATCCTCATCCCTCTCCCCCAACATTTCATCTTTACCCCTCACTTCATCCTCATCCTTCTCACCCAACATCTCATCATTACCCCTCACTTCATCCTCATCCCTCTCCCCAACATTTCATCTTTACCCCTCACTTCATCCTCATCCCTCTTCCCCCCAGAAATGCATCTTTACCCCTCACTTCATCCTCATCCATCTTCCCTAACATTTCATCTTTACCTCTCACTTCATCCTCATCTCTCTCCCCAACATTTCATCTTTACCTCTCACTTCCTCCTCATCCCTCTTCCCCCCAGAAATTCATCTTTACCCCTCACTTCATCCTCATCCCTCTCCCCAACATTTCATCTTTACCCCTCACTTCATCCTCATCCCTCTCCCCCAAGATTTCATCTTTACCTTTCACTTCCCCCTCATCCCTCTCCCCAACATTTCATCTTTACCTCTCACTTCATCCTCATCCCTCTCCCCCAACATTTCATCTTTACCTCTCACTTCCTCCTTATCCCTCTTCCCCCCAGAAATTCATCTTTACCCCTCACTTCATCCTCATCCATCTCCCCAACATTTCATCTTTACCCCTCACTTCATCCTCATCCCTCTCACCCAACATTTCATCTTTACCCCTCATTTCATCCTCATCCCTCACCCCCATTATTTCACCTTTACCCCTCTCTTCATCCTATCCTTCTCCCCAACATTTCATCTTTATCCCTCGAGTCATCCTCATCCCTCTCCCCCAACATTTCATCTTTACCCCTTACTTCATCCTCATCCCTCTCCCCCAACATTTTATCTTTACCCCTCACTTCATCCTCATTCTTCTCACCCAACATCTCATCTTTAATCCTCACTTCATCCTGATCCCTCTCCCCCAAGATTTCATCTTTAATCCTCACTTCATCCTCATCACCCTGCCCCAACATTTCATCATTCCCCATTGCTTCATCCAAATCCCTCTCCCCAACATTTCATCTTTACCCCTCACTTCATCCTCATCCCTCTCCCCCAACATTTCATCTTTACCCCTCACTTCATCTTCATCCCTCTCCCGCACCATTTAATTTTTACCCCTCATTTCATCCTCATCCCTCACCCCCATTATTTCATCTTTACCCCTCTCTTCATCCTCATCCCTCTCCCCCAACATTTCATCTTTACCCCTCACTTCATCCTCATCCTTCTCACCCAACATCTCATCATTACCCCTCACTTCATCCTCATCCCTCTCCCCAACATTTCATCTTTACCCCTCACTTCATCCTCATCCCTCTCCCCCAAGATTTCATCTTTACCTTTCACTTCTCCCTCATCCCTCTCCTCCAACATTTCATCTTTACCTCTCACTTCCTCCTCATCTCTCTCCCCAACATTTCATCTTTACCTCTCACTTCCTCCTCATCCCTCTTCCCCCCAGAAATTCATCTTTACCCCTCACTTCATCCTCATCCCTCTCCCCAACATTTCATCTTTACCCCTCACTTCATCCTCATCCCTCTCCCCCAAGATTTCATCTTTACCTTTCACTTCCCCCTCATCCCTCTCCCCAACATTTCATCTTTACCTCTCACTTCATCCTCATCCCTCTCCCCCAACATTTCATCTTTACCTCTCACTTCCTCCTTATCCCTCTTCCCCCCAGAAATTCATCTTTACCCCTCACTTCATCCTCATCCATCTCCCCAACATTTCATCTTTACCCCTCACTTCATCCTCATCCCTCTCACCCAACATTTCATCTTTACCCCTCATTTCATCCTCATCCCTCACCCCCATTATTTCACCTTTACCCCTCTCTTCATCCTATCCTTCTCCCCAACATTTCATCTTTATCCCTCGAGTCATCCTCATCCCTCTCCCCCAACATTTCATCTTTACCCCTTACTTCATCCTCATCCCTCTCCCCCAACATTTTATCTTTACCCCTCACTTCATCTTCATTCTTCTCACCCAACATCTCATCTTTAATCCTCACTTCATCCTGATCCCTCTCCCCCAAGATTTCATCTTTAATCCTCACTTCATCCTCATCACCCTGCCCCAACATTTCATCATTCCCCATTGCTTCATCCAAATCCCTCTCCCCAACATTTCATCTTTACCCCTCACTTCATCCTCATCCCTCTCCCTCGATATTTCATCTTTACCCCTCACTTCATCCTCATCCCTATGTGTGTTGCTGTGATCTATCGCCTCCCCCCCCCTTGGAGCATATCAACAATTTCTTGAGGATTTCTCTGTATGGTTCCCTCACTTCTTTTCTTCTGACATCTCCACCATCATCCCGGTTGATACCAACATCTCTATTGATAATCCACCTTCCAAAGCTGCTTCCAAAGTGCTCTCTCTAACCTCCTCCCTGGACCTCTCCCAGTGGGTTCAATCCTCTACTCATCGGGATGGCTATTGCCTTGATCTTGTTTTCTCTAGACTATGCTCAGTTTATGATTTCCTTAACACAACTTTCCCTCTCGGATCATCACCTTGTCAGCTACACGCTCACCCCCACTGCTCTAACATCTCTGCTGTCAAACTCAGGCCTGCTCATTCCCACAGAAATCTTAACTCTATTAATCTCCAAGAGTTTTCTACCTCTTTCCAACACAATCTCTTCCCAATCTCTACATTCTCCTCCCCTGATATGGCAGTACTACATTTTCACCAAACCCTAGCAACTGCCCTTGATCAAAAGGCTCCAGCGATCCTTCATACTGCACATTGACTACGATGTCAGCCATGGCACACTAAAGTAACACGAAATCTTCAAAAACTTTCCCGTAAAGCAGAATTTCACTGGCGTAAATTTCAGACCTCTAATGATTTCTTCACATATACTTCTATTTACCACTCCAATCAAAATGCTCTGGACACTTCCAATCTCTCATTTATGCTCAGGCTTCTAACCCCAAACTCCTTTTTAACACATTTAAATCTCTTCTCAATCCTCCCACCTCAAATGCTCCAGGATCTTGCTTCCTACTTCAAAGACAATATTGATAAGATCAGACTAGAAATGGTATCCTCTTCCTCAACAAGCAATCAGCGCAATTCCTTCCCAGCTCCCTCTGACACTCTCTCTTAATTTGATCTCACAAATGAAGATGAATTATCTACTCTCTTCTTATCTTCCTACTCTGCCTCCTTTGCTCTTGATCCTATTCCCTCACAGATTGGTAGATCCCAGTCCCAGGCTCATTCCACCTCTAACTAAAATATGTAATCTATCTCTCTCTACTGGTATCTTCCCGTCATTATACAAGCATGCAGTGATTATTCCTATTCTGAAAAATCAAAATTCTGATCCAAACTCTCTCAAATTACCATCCCATCTCTCAGCTCCCGCCCCTCCAAGATTCTAGAGAGACTTGCCTAAGCTTGCCTCACACACTTCCTTTCCATAAACAACCTATTGGATCCTCTTCAATCAAGCTTTCATTCTCAACACTCCACAGAGACTAAGCTTGTAAGTGATTTGATCACTGCTAAAACTGAAGACCATTACTCTCTTCTAATTCTCCTGGATCTCTCTGTTATATTTGACACTGTTGACCACTCTCTCCTCATACAAGCACTACAATCCCTAGGTGTTGAAGGCACTGTCCTATCCTGGAGCCTGATTCATTAAGGATCTTAAATGAAGAGGATCCTTTTTCAGTCTCCTGGACAAAACCATGTTACTATGCAAGGGGTGCAAATGAGTGTTCTGTTTTGCACATAAGTTAAATACTGACTGTTTTTTTCATGTAACACACAAATACTTGATAGCTTATTTATACACTGAAATTTAAAGTTGATATTTGTGTGCTACATGAAAAAACAGTCAGTATTTAACTTATATGCAAAACAGAACACTCATTTGCACCCCTTCATTGTAACATGGTTTTGTCCAGGAGACTGAAATAAGGATCCTCTTCATTTAAGATCCTTAATGAATCAGGCCCCTGGTTCTCATCCTACCTATCTAATCGCTCTTTCAGTGTTAATTTCTCTGGATCCACCTCTGCTCCACTTCCTTTATTAGTTGGAGACCACAAGGCTCAGTCCTAGGTCCTCTGCTATTCTCTATCTACACAACTTCTCTAAGAAAACTAATAAGCTCCTTTGGATTTCAGTATCATCTCTATGTGGATGATACACACATTTATCTATCCTCTCCTGATCTCTCACCATCTGTGTTGTCTCACGTTAATGACTGTCTTTCTCCCATTTCCTCTTGGATGTCTTCTCGCCAACTCAAACTCAATCTTTCAAAAACAGAAATAATAATATTCCCACCTTCAACAGAAGTTTCCTGTCTGACATTTCTATTTCTGTTGATAACATGACCATAAATCCCACCCCGCAAGCTCACTGCCTAGGTGTAATCCTTGATTCACAACTGTCCTTTGTTCCCCACATCAACTCTATATCTAAATCATGTTACATACATCTAAAAAACATTTCTAGAATACACACATATCTCACATAAGACACTGCAATAACGTTAATTCATGTACTCATCATCTCCCACATCGACTAATGCAATTCCCTCCTTACTGGTCTTCCTCGAATTAGACTCGCACCCCTATGATCTATTTTGCACGCTGCAGTTACATTGATTTTCAAGACTGTTCTTCCTCTGCTGAGTCTCTCTGTCAGTGTCTACATTGGCTGCCTGTTTTTCAACGAATCCAATATAAAATTCTTCTACTAACATACAAGACCATCAACAAAACTGCACTGACATACATCTCCTCACTTGTTTCAAAATATCTCCCAACTCAACGCCTTCGTTCTGCACAAGATCTACGTCTCTCTTCTACTCTCATCACATCCTCCCATTCTTGGTTACAAGACTTTTTGGGGGCTGCACCCACTTTCTGGAACTCCCTCCCTCGCACCACAAGACTTTCCTCTGGTCTACAAACCTTCAAGCGTTCTCTGAAAACCCATCTCTCCAGACAAGCTTCTAATATTCCTCAAACACCCTCTTAACCTCACTAGATTACCCTATTACCACCCGTTACCCAATTCACATTAGAGAAACAACCCTCTAACCCCAGACCAACATTGCTATTTGTTTTTTGGTTATTTTAACCTTTACAATCTGGCTGGACCGAAATGCAATATGTAGCACTTATGTACCACAGCTCCCACTGTCCTGTAGATTGTAAGCTTACGAGCAGGGAACTCTTACTTCTCTGTCTGTATGTATCACCCAATATTGTTTTTTTTTTTGTTTTTTTTTAAATACGTTTTATTAGTAACATCTTATCCTGAAGGTATTACAAAATAGAAAAATTCTTGAAAGGTACATTAGTGAGATGACAAATGCACATATAAATTTAACAGTGTGTATGACACTCTCTCACAGAGCTTTTACAAAACAAATTCAGCTTCATATGAGCATAGTATCATAAAGATGTTATTTTGATTTAAATTATACAAATAAGGGGGAGAAGATAAAGAAGAGGGGGTAAAGGGGTGGTACAAGGCAAAATGGGGGGGGGAAGAACAGATTGGGAGGGTTAGGGGAAGGGAGGAGGAATTCACGCTTTTATGTTTTTAGCAGAAGTTAATAATTCAATCTGGTATTTCCAGTAGCGAGTCAGGTTCAACTAGAATTGAAGCAGAGGTTGGTTGTAATATGAAGCCCAGGGAGACCAAACTTTGATGAAGGACACGGAGGAGCCCCTAAGCACGCTGGTGATGTGTTCCATCTGATAGGTGCACCAGATCCGACCACAGAGCATTTGGAGCTTTGGAGGTGTGGGGTTCTTCCAGACATTTTTAGTTGTTTCCGTTGCCCCGTTCCAGTTGTAATTCTGATGATTGTAATTTTTAACTAAGACATTATAGCAAATATTGTGACACCGCGTCCGAGGTCTGATATAAAGCAGAATATCTTGTCCCTGCAGCCTTCTTCCAGGAATATTGTAGAAAATATTAACAGCAATTTAATAAACTTATTTTATGGTTCCCTGTCTCAGGCAGTGTGGATACCACTTGTGCGTGAAGTGGCTGCATTCAGCTGAGCGCTTCTCTCAAACAATTCATTATAAGCTGTTATTTATCATGCGTTACAGGTAGAGACGCCCTACAATTACCCGTGTTCATCAGACATGTCTTTGGAGAACTCTTGAGACCTTTCTCCAGAGCTTGTCAATTATTTATATAGCACTTTCCTTTTAAGAGAGCAAAGCAGGGAAAAAAGATTTGTTTTGATTTTGCAATTCAGATTTGAAATGGTCTTGATTGCGCTACTTGAGAGCAGAAACTTCCACCGTCACCTGAAATGTGTCACTTGTGTTACATTATCTGTGTCCTGTACCAAGACATTCTGCTGTACCCGTAACAGATCCGAATGACCCATGTTGTAGGTCACCTTAATAATATTCCTTACAGTCTATAATAATTTATAAAATCCCAGGTCCTATGTAATTTAGAATTCTAAAGATAATAATAGTATAATAACTAGAGATGCTCAAACTCGGTTCCCCAAGAATCGAACATACCTGAACTTAGCAGATCCGAGTACCGAGTCGAGCACGCTTTCGGAATTGAAAACGAGGCAAAATGTCATTGTTATGTCGTCAGATCTCGCGAGTTTTGGATTCTATAAGTACCGCCCTCCACGGCGATCCAGCGCCATTTCACAGAGGGACACAGAAGGGGTAGCACAGTCTGTAGAGAAGTTGGGCAGCGTCATAGGTAGAATAGAAAGAGGAGGGGGTAGCAGTGTTGTTCAAAGTCTATAGCTCCATTGTTTCTACATCTGCAGTCCCATAATGTACAGTGTTATATAGGTAACACACAAAGAGGAGAGCTCCATTGCTAATTGTCATTGCTAACATACAAATACTAGAACTGACAGGCTTGGTGTAAATCTGCAGTCACATTGTACAGTGTTATATAGGTAACACACAAAGAGGAGAACTCCATTGCTAATTGTCATTGCTGAAATACAAATACTAGGCCTGGCAGGCTTGGTCTTCTGAATTTGCAGTCAAATTGTACGGTGTTATATAGGTTACACACAAAGAGGAGAGCTCCATTGCTAATTGTCATTGCTGAAATACAAATACTAGGGCTGGCAGGCTTGGTGTAAATCTGCAGTCAAATTGTACGGTGTTATATAGGTTACACACAAAGAGGAGAGCTCCATTGCTAATTGTCATTGCTGAAATAGAAATAATAGGACTGGCAGTCTTGGTCTAAATCTGCAGTTACATTTTTCTGTGCCACAGCTCACTCAGAAACAGGAGAGGTGCCAGGGTTCAGTGCTGAAACAGAAATTGTAATGATAGGGCTGTCAGTGTTCTTAAAAGTCTCCAGTGACATTCTACAGTGCCATAGCTCATACAGAAACAGGAGGGGTGGCATTGTTCTTGTCACTCTCCAGTCTCAGTCATGATGATACTAATCCCTCTACCTCAAGTGCTAAAGTCTATGTTCAAGTGCATAGTGGTTTTAAGTCAAGGAAAAAAAAATGTAAATAAAAAGCTTGTAGCTTTTTAAAGAAAAAACACCTATTTAATAAAGGTGAAAGTATACTGTAGAAAAACATAAAATTGCCAACATGCCATTCTACCAAAATATTACCAAGCATACCAGCATCAGCTAGCTCCCTTCTCTCAGCTAGTTCTCAGCACCTGCAATCTACACTGTCATCATATTCACCCTCATCAGTGTGTACATCATCCTCAAACAATACTAATTTATCCCCGCTGGATTCCACCATCAGAGAAGTCTGTGTACTTTGATGTAATTGCCAGTAATGGCCTTCCTCGTGGAATATGTAGTTCATTTTATAGAAGAGCTGTCACAACTTTTGGACAATTTTTTTAGACCAGACCAAATGTCAAAATGTTGTGCTGACTCATCTGCATCACAACTGGGTGTCTTGGGAAAGCTAAGTTTTATCCTAGCAGCAATTTCCAGAGTAACTGAAGGAGACGTCATTGTGTCATGTACCACTTGAGCTGTCAGCTTGCTGACCAGGAGCTTATTGCATCTCTTGAGATCTGGGTCAGTTGGAAAGAAAGAAAAGAAATAGCTCTTAAACCTAGGATCAAGCACAGTTACCAAAATGTAATGATTCGATTTCAAGATGTTGATAACTCTTGGATCCTGGTGAAGTGAATAAAGTACTTAATATACAAAATCCAACATAATTAGCGGAATTGCTTTGCTTCATTTCCTCCTTCAATTTCTCTTGCTGCTTTTCAAAAAGTCTAATTAGGGGAATCACTTGACTCAAGTTAACAGTGTCTGCACTCTCTTCACAGGTGACTACTTCAAGTGGTTTCAGCACCTTGCACAACATGGAAAGTATTCTCCACTGCGCTGGACTAAAGTACATTCCCCCAAAATTCTATTCTTCTTGCAGCTGCTGCAGTCTCCTACATGCTGTTGCAGAATCCCGAAAAATGACCCTAAATGTTTCGGGACACAGACAGCATCTCCTGCATGTCATTGTCATTTTTTATAAAGTTCTGTATCACAAAGTTGATTTTGTAAGCAAAACAGGGAATGTGATGGAATTCCCCCCTGCTGTGATACTCTAACAATATTGATGGCGTTATCAGAAATCACATATACTGAGGAGAGTCCAAGCAGGATAAGCCATATTGCAATGACATCCCTTAGTTTATCAAACAGGTTGTCAGTGGTATTACCTCTGACCTGCGCCTTGTCTCATCTCTGATAATCACCTCTCACTCCTGCCTACAAGACTTCTCCCGTGCTGCTTCCCACTTATGGAATTCCCTACCACGCTCAATCAGACTTTCCCACAGCCTTCATAACTTTAGATAGATGCTCTTTGAAAACCCATCTCTTTTTTAGAGGTGACCTTATCCTCAATAATACTATTCACACTAATGCACCCTCACAACTATCATAATCTCCACTCTGAGCTACACTCGCTCCTCTTGTTTCAGCTGTGCTCTCTTCCCTTTAGAATGTAAGCTCTCTAATGAGCAGGGTCCTCATACCCTTTGTTTTCATGTCTCTATTCATTTGGCTGCCTTATCTGTTCTTGTTTTACGTATGTCTTGTTTTATGTATGTCCTTGCCTTCCCTACTGTACGGCGCTGTGGTGCCTTACAAATCTACGATAATAATAATAATAATAATTATAATAATAATAATAATATGTCTCTTCGTGAAGCAGATGATACACAGAGTAGCTGCCTCTGAAAAATGTGACGTATTTGGGTTCATGCTGCTGCTGTTCATGCTGGTGAAGGCGAATCACCAACCCAGTGGGCTGTCACAATCATATTCTTTCGTTTGCCCAGTTCTGCTTGTCCACATATCTGTGGTTAAGTGTACAGTGGGAAGAATGGTATTTTGTAGTCCAATAAATACATTTTTTTACGAACCTTCTGGTAGAGGTGAGGAATAGCTTTTCTAGTAAAATGGTGTTGTGATGAAATTTGGTAACGGGGACACAAGACCTCAAGTAATTGTCTAACACAGGGTTTCCCAAACCCAGTCCTCAGGGCTCCCCAACAGTGCAGGTTTTCTGGATCACATGTGACATAATTAGGACCATCTGTGGATCTGTTACAATATGTCAGTCAGTAATGAATACACCTGTGCTCCAGCAAGGAGATATGGAAAACCTGCACTGCTGGGGAGCCCTGAGGACTGGGTTTGGGAAACCCTGGTCTAACACTAGCTGCATTAATAGTGGATATTGGACACAGATCTAATACTAGCATAGTCGCCATGGCGTCTGTGATGTGCTTTGCAACTGGGTGACAGCTTTCATACTTGATAAGGATTGTTTAATAGTCAATTGTTGTAAACTACTAGTAGTCTTCTTCTTGGTCTGCTTCTGGGTTGAAGATCCACCCCCAGCAGCAGGAGCAGCAGCAGTGGGCCTAATGCTCAAGGGTTCTTCTGAGGAGTCCTGGATAGGGGAGAAGTCATCTCGCCTTAGAAACTTGGATGCAGGACTAACTCCGATCACTACTGTGGATATTGATGAGGACGGTGTTGGGGTGTAGATTGCAGGTGCTGGGATCTAGATGAGAGAAGGGAGGTAGATGATGCTTGTTGGGATTTTTTTAGCATAAGTTTCTGATTTTCCCAACAGCTTTCCATGAACTCGCTTCAAATGGCGTAACATGGATGAGGATCCTAGATGGTTAAGGTCCCTACCTCTCCTGACTGTGACTTTACAAACGCTACAAATGGATAAACAACTGTTGTCAGGATTTAGGTAAAAATAATTCCACACATAAGAGGTGGATTTTTTTGGTCTTAGGCCCAGGCATGACAATGGCCGTCTTCTTATCATTGGCAGAAACTGCTGCAGACTTTGTTTGAAAGTGTATGACAATAATATTGTGACCTGTGAGGTGGTAAAAATTGACTGTAAATGACTTGAAATTAGTGTTATTGAGGTTAATAATAATGTAGGATCAAAAAAAGAGCACTGAAAACTTACATAAATTAGACTTTTTAAGGGATCAAGCCCCTTAATGTCTAATTTAAGTATCAGCAACCTACCAATCAAATCATTTATTTATAAGTGGCCAAAGACAGTATTTCTTTTTGCAAACAAAATTATTTGAAACTTGTTTACATTTTTTTTATTTACTTATATTCTCCTTCCAATCCTCGGTTTTCCCTCAACACCTTATTTCACCCAACTTTTGTTTTATTCTCGTTAGGCTTTTCTTGCAATTTCTCTTATTTATTTTTCACTCCTTTCTAGAAATCTCCTGAAGGATGATGATGTGTGTTCCAGTTATAGATTAGTCTGTAATTCATTAGTCCCGTAACTCGTCGTCACTACCGGTATCACCTGTAACGGAGAGAAACATTTTCTCTCAGTCGAAATTCTAGTGTTGGAAACATCTTCTGAGCTTTCGGTATTGAAGACATTGAAGCAAAACCAATTACCTCTAATTTAGTTCTTGTTATCACTAATCTAATTCTGAAGATACTAAATAAATATAATGAATAGTTTGTGCAGCCTTTTGGCGTGAATACGACTGGAATACGACTGGAAAGAGATAGGAAGACAGTAGGAGGACGAAGGACGATCCATGTTCCTCTACCGGATTTTCTCCTCTAGTTCATTCTGGGGAATGTGCAAATATCCCTGATACAAAGAGTCATTTCTTTACTGACACGGAGTACGTCATTAATAACTTTCCTTACTGACACAGAGTACGTCATTAATAACTTTCCTTACTGACACCGAGTACGTCATTAATAACTTTCCTTACTGACACCGAGTACGTCATTAATAACTTTCCTTACTGACACCGAGTACGTCATTAATAACTTTCCTCACTGACACCGAGTACGTCATTAATAACTTTGTCCGAGATTTCTCTGCTTGGTTTTTTCATCATGACTCCACTGTAGGAAATATTGAACCATTAATGAACTTCCCTACACAAGACCCCCCTGCTGATCCCCCCTGCTGATCCCCCCTGCTGATCCCACCTGCTGATCCCCCCTGCTGATCCCCCCTGCTGATCGCCCCTGCTGATCCCACCTGCTGATCCCCCCTGCTGATCCCACCTGCTGATCCCCCTGCTGATCCCACCTGCTGATTCCTCCTGCTGATCCCACCTGCTGATCCCCCCTGCTGATCCCCCCTGCTGATCCCCCCTGCTGATCCCCCTGCTGATTCCCACTTGCTGATCCCCCCTGCTGATCCCCCCTGCTGATCCCCCCTGCTGATCCCACCTGCTGATTACCCCTGCTGATCCCCCCTGCTGATCCCACCTGCTGATTCCCACCTGCTGATCCCACCTGCTGATCCCCCCTGCTGATCCCTCCTGCTGATCCCCTCTGCTGATCCCCCCTGCTGATCCCACCTGCTGATCCCCCCTGCTGATCCCACCTGCTGATTCCTCCTGCTGATCCCCCCTGCTGATCCCACCTGCTGATTCCTCCTGCTGATCCCCCCTGCTGATCCCACCTGCTGATCCCCCCTGCTGATCTCACCTGCTGATCCCCCCTGCTGATCCCACCTGCTGATTCCTCCTGCTGATCCCCCCTGGTGATCCCCCCTGCTGATCCCCCCTGCTGATCCCACCTGCTGATACACCCTGCTGATCCCACCAGCTGATCCCACCTGCTGATCACCCCTGCTGATCCCACCTGCTGATCCCACCTGCTGATCCCCCATGCTGACCCCACCGGCTGATCCCACCTGCTGATCCCCCCTGCTGACCCCCCTGCTGATCCCCCCTGCTGATCCCACCTGCTGATCCCACCTGCTGACCCCTCTGCTGATCCCACCTGCTGATCCCCCCTGCTGATCCCACCGGCTGAGGAAACGAAGAACAACAAATAGAAACATTACAATGTCCAGGTATTCTTGCAGGTGTTTATCATATAGTGAGACCTTTGTTCCCATCCCAGTTATCTTTATATACATTCTTAATTTATACATTTTATATCAACTAAATGACCACAAAACGGGAAACAAAATATAGAAAGGAAAAATATGATATATTGATAATCAGAAGATTAATATATCTATAAGGCTACATAGTGTATTTGGAGGATCTTTCACAAATTATCTTGTTATCCCAGGTTTTATTGCGAGAATCATTTAGCTTTTATTAGATCATCTTGTCTCTTAGGCTTTTAATATGTTGGGCGTTTCAGAGAGTAGAATTCTGTTTTTACTATATCTGAGATACTTTGTGTCATTGAGATACTCGGTGAGTTGCATTGTTTCATCAAAATCCTTTTAGACTTGTCTAAACATTCCCACATGGGCAGATCTGATTGTTGTGTCTGGTCACTGAACAACCAGATCTGGGTCCAGTATGACCCTGCATGGACCAAATTGTGTAGACCTAGTCAGCCAGTGATCCAGCCAAATGACCCAAAAGTGGGGCAGCGCTTCCTGAGCGGTAGATGTCCCAACCTCCTGCGAATAAACTTCATAGGGAGTCATCAGCTGAATTTCCTGTCCGCCATCTTAAATCCAATCTGTCTGATAGCATATGCCATCAAAAGCAACCAAATTGGCCAACTTCATTGATCTATCTGTCTGTGGCCAATTTAAAAGACAGTAACCAGTTTAAGAGATGATTCTCCCATTCTTTTTGTCATTTCCAATAGGGACAACGCTTTTATTTACTATAAAAAAGAAATTGGGGAGATTATTATTATTATTATCGGTTATTTATAAGGCGACACAAGGTTTCCGCAGCACCGATCACAATATAAACAGAAGACATTACAGGGTAAAACAGTACAGAACGAAAGCCGTGTACACCAAGACTCCAGAAGCTCCAGACATAGCAATTACAGAAAAGCTGGAGCAGAAGAAATGGTGTAAAGACAGGAGGATGAAGGGCCCTGCTCGTAAGAGCTTACATCCTAAAGGGAGGGCAAACAGACAGCAGATACAGAGGGAGTCAGAGCAGGGATCAAGCGCAGGAGAAGTGAGTAGGGGCCGGGAGGAGAGAGGTGATGAGAACAAGCGTAGAGGATTAGGTGGAAGGCTGGTAGGCATTGAAAAAGAGGTGAGTTTTAAGTGCCCGTTTGAAGGAGCACAAGTTATGCAACAGTTGGATGGAGCATAGGAGGTCATTCCAGTGGAGAGGGGCAGCTTGGGAGAAATCTTGGATATGGGAATGGAATGAGGTGATCAAGGTGGAGGAGAGGAGAGGGTCATTGGCCGAGCGCACGGAGCGGGAGAGTGTAGATTGAGAGGAGGTTGTAGAGATAAGGGGCAGTAGAGTAGGAGAGGGCCTTGTAGATGAGGGTGAGGAGCTTGAAAAGGATTCTGTGGGAAGGGGAGTCAGTGTAAGACCAGGCAGAGAGGGGAGGCAGAAGAAGTACGGCGTGAAAGTAAGATAAGTCTCGCTGCCACGTTGAGTATAGAACGAAGGGGAGCGGGAGAGGCCGATGAGAAGAAGGTTACAATAGTCAAGTTGGGAAATAATAAGTGCATGGATGATGATTGTATAGGATTGAGATTATATAGGATTCCCAGTTGTCTGGATTTTCCTGGGAGAGTCTGATATTTTTGCTACCAGAAAACAACCTACAATTGAAGCCAACTGGACCTGAATTAACAGAGTAAGTGGACATAGGTTCATGTAGGTGTTTTACCCAATGAAATATGGATTTTTTTTTACTTCACTTTTACAACCTGAAATAAAATCAACGTCACATTGTTTTTCAACTTAATTTATATGTTTTATTTTAAAAGTCCCCGAGCCCAAAATTTCTATATTCCTGAGACAACTTTGCTCTCGAGTTCACATATTTTTGCTCAGGTAGGAAATAAACGAGATTCCTCTAAAATATTCTATGGGAGATAACAGATAAAGAGGCCAGATTGTTATTTCTTTTTAGCAATTGTTTGGATTAAATAACTGATACATTTGGAGTTTTTTATTTAAGTGAAGTTGATGACAAAATATTTTATTATATTAATAAGTGTTGTACAATGTAGAAAATAAATATAGATTAATAATAATATTTAGAGATTTTTGGATACAAATGGCTATGACACACAACTTATTATACACATATTACAGAGTAAAGACAATATAGTACACAATAATATAGCACGTAGATCTATAGTGAGTTCAGGATTTAGAACCAATCAGACCCAAAAGAGCAACAAATAGAAAATAATGAGGGATTTGGTTGCAGAGAGGGGACAGATGTGAGTGATACAGATGAAAACTAATATTCCTCTAATATGAATAAATCCTATAAGTAACTAGAGAGAAAATGCTTGAAAAATCTATGTATTCAGTGATGTTTGCCCTATATTTGTCATGGTGAACAGGACAGAACTTACAAACTGCAATCCAATTACCAATAACAATAACGAGGTAATTAAACATAGACAATTGCGTGAGCAGGTAGAAAAGCCAGCGTTTACCAATATTACCTACGACTAGATGCCACATTCATTAGGACAGAGCAGCTAACGTGTGTCCAGGTATTTAACATCACAGATAGTGTAATCGTTCATCATGACCACAGCTTATAATTCAATTAGTGGCTTATTAGTGCTCCCTGGGGGCTCACAGGGGTATATCTCCAATTCCTCATCTACACAGAGGCCCTTAGTACTAACATACTGCTGTCTGCTTCTCTGAAGAGATAAATCTTGGGGATAACACATTATATTTCTAATCCCTGTACCTGGATTCCGTCATTTTATCACAGTCTCCTTGTTCTATACGCAGCACAATTATTGGGAGATTCATTTAGAATTTCCTCTATTACAATATGTAAGTCTATATTATCCTAATGCTGTTAGTCTTGTGGAAGTCAAATAATTGGATGAAGTAAATCACACTAATTAATATTGTTTTACATTGCGATTGCAATCAGTGCGCCACGTGTTATGACGTAATCGTACAATAAATAACGCACACACACATTTACACGAACACACACACACACACACTTGTAACTAGTTCATATTAAAAAAACAAGTAGTTCCAACACATATTTATGACCAAATGTATCAGAGTTTATAGTTAAATATTATAATGTTATATACACTTTAGTGAGATCTAAGGTTCAGGATACAGGAAACATATCATGTCTGGTATCATTCTAATCCCCTATTTATCCTCAGATGTCCGGTTCAATTGCCTAAGAGATCGCACCTTGCGAATGCTAGTTATGGATTATAAGGAATTAATGATCAGAATGGTATAGTGTGTGTAATGTAAATAGACTAATTTGAACCAGCTTTCGGCGGGAAGATTAGTAGGCAGCTGTTGGAGAGCTGACCCCCACTCTTGGAGGCCTTCGTTTGAACTGGCCAATGACCTGCATTACACATGACTGTCCTGGAGCCTGAACCTTTGGAAATATGCCAAATAATCTGTATTATTTTCACTGTATCACTAACTGAATATAAGCAGGGGCTCTGGGACCAACAGACAGTCTCTTCTGACCACAGCCTTCAGGATTGAATGACTGTAAGCTGGATCCAGAGCACCCGCGTATGTAATCGGCTGTACTTATATTATTGAATTATTATTCTTTTGCTTATGCTAATAAATCACATTGTGAGTTGGAACCACAACAATCGCAGCAGACAATGTTTATTGGTAAGTGATAAAATAACTTTAATAATCTTGTAAACAGTTCTTAAAACACTAACTTCCAGCAGCGCACCATCACAAGATCTCAAACACTAGGGGGCGCTGTGATTTACGTGTGTAGAAAACAGGTAGATTTAAAAAATCCTCTTCCTATTGTAGTACATTGTTTTGAAATGTTTATGTTCAAAGCATCTGAATGTGAGAAAAACTTAACAGAACTTCTAGTTCAGTTCTTAATTATAATGTGCCAACGTAGACACCCCCAGGGACATCTGACCAGTGTAATTGCAGTCCCCATACCATCATGGGTTAAATCAGACTTTCTGACATAAGATCACATTTCTGCTACTTGTACAATGCGCTATAACTAAAGCAGTTTGTAGACTGATGTAATCAAGGTCTGTAGCTCTGGTAACAGAATTGCCTAATATTTTACTTTAAGGTCTATAATTAATAATCACTAAAGCATTATGGGCAGCACGGTGGTAGAGCGGTCAGCATTGCTGTATTACAGCGCTGGAGTCATGAGTTAGATTCCCGATCGTGGCCTTATCTGTGTGTAGTTTGTATGTTCTCCCCGTGTTTGCGTGGGTTTGCTCCGGTTTCCTCCCACACTCCAAAAACATACTGGTAGGTTAATTGGCGTCTTACAAAATAGATGTATGAGTTCCTTCTGCTAATCATGGGGTTTTGCCATTCCTAAAGATTTATATCTTGTCTGTTGATTATATCAGGGGCCTCGCTGGTACCGTTCACTATATAAATATGTGAGATGTAACGGTTTCCATGCTCAGATCCCTGACCCATATGTCAGAGCGCCCAGTGTAGCCGGCATCTCAATGGTCCAGTCTGATTGTGACCATAATCCCTCATCCATCAGGTTTCCAGGCGACGGCACACCTGTGTTACTTTTATTTTGCTGTAAACTTCTGAATATATTTTACCAAATAAAATGAAATCGTAATCAGAGAGAAAAGCATCCAAAATGCAGTATCGGGTCTTCTCCCAGCAGGTAGCAAAATAAACCATTTAATAGCCGGAGGAAACGCGTATCTCAGACTGTTAAGTCCGCTCCCCCGGGACACATTTGCGATCTCACATTATTCTGTTCGAATTGATGATTTCTCCGGGATATCCACAAATCTGCAAATATTTCCAACATAAACTATTTGATTTATTTTTTACCAAACCACAAATTATCTCTCAGGACAAATTTATAGACTACTTAAAGTTCCGCATTCAAATCCGCTCCCTGAAAGCCGTGCCCGGCCGGTGATTTATGTCCGCCAAGGTGTTTGTGGTCCCTAAAGTACTTTTTGCTTTTTCTACAAATCATAAATGTTTGGATTTAGAGTAAATTACTGGCACCATCACCTCCTGCTAATTTCCTGAGGACATTTTCTTCTTAGAAACTTTGCTGCATTTATTGAATTTGATCAAGCGGATGGATTGAGCGAAGCATTTGTGAGGTCACCACTGCAATGCAAAACCATCAATAAAATGCAATGTTGTAATTTATTGAGGAAAAAACCTGTCATCTCTACATACAAACATCCCCAGAATGCATCAGAAAATATCCAGCTTATGCAAAGATAATTAGATTTCATTTTTATCGTCATAATAGCTACAAACTTTATTTTTTATGTATTATGTTTTTCTCCTTTGTAGTGTGGAAGGTTCTCCTTGTAATTCCATTCAGTCCCATCAATCACATTGTCAGGAGGGAAAAGATCCAATCAGGCTGATTAATCATTGACCTTTCTATTTTTACATTTCACTATGTCACAATGTATCATTCATTTCCTCATCCTCTGCTCCACCGATCAGACTTGTAGCCTCAGAATACAAGTGGCTTTATGGGAAAGGCTGACACCGATGGGGAAGCATTTGTTGTAGGCACACCAGACATCCTGTCTGTAAGACAACTGAAGGTCATCTCTGGAGGTGACTGAGCAAGTGTTAGGGGATAACTTGCAGTCAGTTAATTAACAAGGTGAAACATTTCAGTGTAAGGACTTTTATACAAATAGTGGATGTATATTGTTGATTTTCATCACATTTTGTGCAATCACACCAGTATACAATTGAGGCGCACATTACAATAAATATTTAGCAATCTGTTTTTTATTTGGGTTCTACAGCAAAAAAAGCAAATTATTGCTTAACAAGTAACAGTTGTAATCTCTCACGTGACACTATTAGTGCATGCACAATATAGGACAGCTGGAGGCTCGTTAGACTTTAATTGCACAATTACAATACAATCCCTTCAACCAACTTCAATCCTGTCACTTTTGGATTCAAATTCTCCACCAAAGGCATTTATTACCTGCAGTTGGGTCATTTACACCTGACCGTATTTTGTAGATTGTTACGCACACACGTGATTTTATTTTTTTTACAATTCAGTTAATGAAATATCGGTTTGAATGATGGGATTGGGATGTCTGATGTCTTTAGCGCCCCTGTCAGATACAGCGTGAAGAATCGGGTGACTCTGCAAGACGGTGTTCCCAGAAATGTAAATACCATCAATGATTGATATAATGTGCAGACTAAACTACACAGCCCTTTAGTATATCTGGAATTGTGATTTCTTTTTACAAAAGCAAATGGGACAGCAAATCGTCTAACATTTACCCACAGAGCATACACTCTACCCCTCTATCCTTCCAGAGTTTGTCTTTGTCATTGTGTATATTTACATTGTATTTTGTGGTGTCTAAAGTGATTGTGGATGTGTCTATAAATGTTAATCAGGGTGCATTTTTTATACCAGTCTGATACCCCCTCCACCCATGGGATGTTGGGCATTCTGTGACCCATTGATGTTTAGGTGCAAGGAAACACAAAGGGGTACATTTATCAAGCTGCAGGTTTTAAAAAAAAGTGGAGATATTGCCTATAGCAGCCAATCAGATTCTAGTTATCATTTATTTAGTACATTGTACAAAATGACAGCTAGAATCTGATTGGTTGCTATAGGCAACATCTCCACTTTTTCAAACCCGCAGCTTGATAAATTTACCTCTAAATGTTTGCCCTGGAAGCGTAGGAAGAATACTGTGTTTAATGATCCTATTTACAGAGCAGGTCCTTGAAATTTGGAAATTTATAAGTTGTTTTTATATATTTCAGATCTATCCTACCAGTTATAATTTATGAATTATTTTTAGTAATGTTTTTTTTTTTTGCCTGCTACCTTATAGGAGGCATCAAATACCTTTTATGGATTAATGAAGCCTCATGTTATTGAAGGTTTTGTGTTTCAAGAAATTTGGGAGTAGTGGTCACTTATTATGTAATCAGTGAAGCAAATTTGCTTCATGAATGATTCACTAAATATATAAAGTGGGCTTGAGCCTTTCCTATACATCCATGTTTACATTCGTGCTGAGTCTTCACGTGTGTCTTGTGTGTAAGCTGTGACAATACAACATAACGAATGGCTTCATTTCACATGGAATATTTATGCCCTATGTATGCAGAATCTGGTTCCCCTTCCTCTAGGACGTTACAGCCATGAAACATGTCAGGGGCATATTTACGACTTTTCCTAAAACGTTGAAAGGGACCGTATAATTTATGACCGCAATATTGTATGTCCCGGTGACAGATGTATGTGCGTAATTTGTGCATGCATGTATATATGCAAAATAGATGGCCGATAAGTGCATTTGATTTATAACCACATCTGCACGTGGGCCCGGACTGAAGCCAGCGAATCACATGTGAAATGTGAACGAATTTGTTTTGCATTCAGCCTTACTGAGGACAACTATTAAATTATCATTCTGCTACTTTATTCTTTACCGTTCAACCAAAGTAGACGAGTCTGGAATTTTGTATAGTCCGACGCAAATCAGCACATCTATACATATAAGAAAACCCGCCATACCCGTCCCCTATAACACTCTATGGGGGAGATTGAATTGCCAGCGATGTTGCTCGATGACATCATCGGGTGCGCACATTGCAATTAAGGTCGGAATCTCCGCTAATTTTTCTGTGCACCTCTATGGAATGATCAGAGATTCCGCCATAAGATTGGTGTGAGGTGTCTCCGTGGACATCCCAGACACACCCTGCTCCACTTCAATCTCCCCCATACCTAATATAACTCTTACTATTAAATGTACCTGTCCTCACATCTTAGTGATGTCACTATTTCCTAGTAAATTTGTAGGTTGCATTACAGCCAGGTTAAGACCTCATTGGGTCGTCGGCAAGACACAAGTTTGGGGCCCCCCCTGATCCATCCATACCAAAATACTTTTCCATCCTCTATAACCTTTACTGTTTACAATACTTACCATATATCATCATCATCACCATTTATTTATATGGCGCCACTGATTCCGCAGCGCTGTACAGAGAACTCACTCACATCAGTCCCTGTCCCATTGGGGCTTACAGTCTAAATTTTCTAACACACACACACACACACACACACACACACACACACACACACAGAGACTAGGGTCAATTTGTCAATTTAATAGCAGTCAATTAACCTACTAGTAAGTTTCTGGAGTGTGGGAGGAAACCGGAGCACCCGGAGAAAACCCACGCAAACGCTGGTAGAACATACAAACTCCACACAGATAAGGCCATGGTCGGGAATTGATCTTATGACCCCAGTGCTGTGAGGCAGCAGTGCTAACCACTTAGCCAATGTGCTGCCCACATATATACTTTTATACATATACTTTTCCTTTCTCCTCCTTGTATTCAGCATTATGACACATATATACCTATGTATATATAGTTCTAGAGTCAGCTCACACTTAGCGCATTCATGCCCCTCACCCCACATGTCAGGCACCATCCCCGCACTCCTTGTAGGTACAGGGGACGGTCATCTACCTTGATCTGCTCTCCTCCTCCTAGGTGCGCCTTTGGCCCCTGTTTTTCATGTCAGTTTTTCAATCCCATTATTTATGGCTGACAATGGCTTTTTACATAGTGCAAAGGCCATTGTAGTGCAGTCCTACACCTCTGTAACATACGGTACAGTATACAGTGTTGTCCTATGTAGTATCATATTGTTACGTCCGTAACAATCGTTACCAATAATGATTGTCCAATGCAATCAATTTGGTTCCAACTCACAAAGCGATTTAATAGCAAAATATAACAAAATATAACTGATACATACGCTGCACACTGGATTCAGTAACAGCTCCTCAATCCTGAAGTCTGTGTTGTCAAAGAGACTGTTACTGTACCAGTGGCCTGTATATATATAGTATGGTTTGGAAATGATGTCATAATGTACACAAAGATAACACTAAGATAGTTCTTCATTGTTTCATGGTTTCACATAGTCCAGTACAATGCAGGTCATATGTCAGCTCGACGATGCTTCTCCAAAGGTGGGGGCAACTCACACCAACAGCTGTGCAAGTGTCTTGCCTCAGGGAACCACCGAAAATCTGTTTTAAACTAACCTATTAACAGAGTATTAATCTTATACTAATTATTACTGCAAAGTCCTTGACTCAGGTGTCATTAACTGCGATCTTAGGTGTCCCGGAACAGATTCACGAGTGACCGGGTTGTAGTATCAGACTCGGCTTTATCTTGAACAATCTGTGGATTTTTTACTTTTCTGCTGTGAGTGGAATGGATCCAATGTCTCTTTCCGCTACTTTCAGAGATGTGTGATGGTCACCAACATTTGATAAGGGCTTTCAACAATTTGAGCGTAGGATATTACAGTTCATAGCATATTTTCTCAGTCCAACATCATGACAGTTAGTGTCTAGCAAATCAGGAGACAGTATTTTGAACTTCATTTGTTGCTTTCTCAACTATTTGCTTCTCTTTATAAGATATTGAACAGTTTATTCATCATTACATTTTAACTCAGATTGGTTCTGATGCTGTGGAGGACTAGTGACAAGGCCTTCGACCACGCCAATCCAGTTACAGCCATCAATTTGTTCTTGATGGTACCATTTACCCTTTCTACTTTCCCACTGGCTTGTGGTTGGTAGGGAGTTTGAAATTTGCTGTCAATTCCCATACACATAATCTGAAAGATTTTTCTAGTAAAATGAGTACTCCTATCACTTTATATAAATCTAGGGATACCATATCTGCATACAATTCCTAGACAATATTTTTAGCAGTATTAGTGCCAGCTGGAAATGCCTCTACCCACTTAGAAAATAGATCAGTACACACCAATTAATACTTGAGATTCTTGGAATGGAGGCAATTGGATGAAGTTGATTTGTATTACCTGGAAAGGTCCATCTGTAGGAGGGATATGGGATGGCTCTGTTGGTATTGCCTTTCCAACATTTTTCCTCAAACAAGTAATACAAGACATTGCCTTTCTACAAGCTTGAGAACAGAAGCCTTGTGAACACCAGTATGCTCTTACCAGCTTGCACTTACCTTCTTTACCTAGATGAGTCAGACCATGTGCTGCCTCAGCTAGGCTTGGGAGATATGCTCTTGACCACATTCTTTCACCTTCCAGACCAACTTTTTCTGTAGGGAACACAAATCTTGCATTTCAATGAATTTTTCTGTGTTTATTGTTTCAAAGACCATCACTTAGTCAGTCGTTATATTCATAGATAAACTTGCTGCCCACTTGGCAGCTTTGTCTGCCCTGCTGTTACCAATTGATGTCGGATCTTTTTCACACTTCCTTTGGTAACTATTTCGCTGTCTGAAGTCCTTTTATGTGTTGTGAATGTGCTACTGATGTCCTGTTGTGAATGTGTTGCTGTTAGGGCTGCACGCTGGCTTAGTGGCTAGCACTTCTGCCTCACAGCACTGTGGTCATGAGTTCAATTCCCGACCATGACTTCTCTGTGTGTAGTTTGTATATTCTCCCCTTGTTTGTGTTAGCTGATGATGATTATGATGATGATGTCATTAAAGTTCCTAAGTCACCATAGAGCCCCATAGGCACACACTAATCTTAAAAAAAATACTTAAAGTCAGCGTATATATATTGACTGATTTACCCATTGCCAGCTCACATGCCTTGGGCTACTTGGGCTAAGCGAGATGGTTCAGCTTCTATAGAGCTTTCGTCATCTATAATAGTATAATTGGTACATGTCTGTCTATTTCTGACACATCCCATCTGTATAAAACATTACATTTTCACAATTTCTAAGGTGGTGTCACGTATGTCAGGTCTTCCAGTAAAAGTCTGATTCAGGTATTCTACACAATCATACGCATCTGAATACCTGCCAAATTCACCTTCAGCTAGATTCTCCTCTCCTTCCATCTCTAGGCACATTTTGTGCATCTTGCTTAGAAGACATGCCTAATTTAGGTAGAATTTAGGAGGGCAGATACCGTACATGGTCTATAAACAGTTGAAATATTTTTTTGTGTGAAGATTCCTGCTGCACAACCATTAGCTACCATATAGTATAACTCAAAAGGTTTCATAATCCGGTATTCCCAGAGCAGGTGCTTTACTTAGACTCTCTTTAAGGTTAATGAATGTTTGCTCTGACTTTTCAGTTTGTGAGACAAGCTCAGACTTTGAGGATGAGACTATCCCCTGCAATGGTAAGGCCAGAACAGGAAAACCAGGGATCCAGGATGTACAGTATCCATACATACGAGTACGGATCTGTTGCTGGTTCTGCGGCAGTGTTATGTCCTGTATGGCCTGAATCCTGTCCGTTGTCCGGTGTCTTAGCCCCTGGGTGAAACAGTATCTCAAGTATTTGACCTTTGTCTGGCATGACTGTAATTTTCCTTTTGCAACCTTGTGTCCTGTCTGTAAGAAATAAAGTGACAAGTTTTTAGTATGACGACATAAACAAATTAGACCACAGCAACATTACTTAGAACAGAGCCATTTTTTGGTTGGAAGGATTAAAAACAGTCACGCCAGTTGTGCCAAAATACTGAGGCTGTCTATGTATATTGTACGCCTTTATAAGAGAAAGGAAAGAGATACTTGACAGTCAGAAAGTGTAAGAACGGAGAGGAAAACAGCAAAGAATAATAATGGTGAAATGATTTTCATCAAGATGACAGTTGGATTGGGCATCATGGGGAATTGGCTCTCAAAAAATGTATTAATCTCCCTTAAATCTTGAATTAACCTGTAGCCCCTCCCCCCATTATTTTTAATCATAACAGGGAGTAACATCCACCCTTTAACCAGTGTCCTGTCCATCTTTAGTCCATAAGGGACCCGGTATCTCTGATAACAATATTTCTACTCCATGTGATGGACTTGTAGCTATAACAGCGGAGTGCAACATTAGCCCTTATGAAGCATATTCTGTACCTCCCATAAGTGTCTTCCTGGAATATCTAAAAACACCATCAGAAGTACAGTATATTACACACCATAACTTAAATAATAAATATTGGCCAAGTAAGTTAGTATGAGCCACCGCAACTAGAAGAAAGAATGTTTAGAATGACCCAATATTAAGTTCTGCCGGTGAATTAAAGGATAATGGCTCTCTTCTCTTGTAACCCCCACAGTTAGTATATATATATATATATATATATATATATATATATATATACACACACATATCTCTGGTCGTCCTTGTGTCTAAGGTGAAAACAAGAATGTTATTAGTGCCAGATAAAACTAGAGATGCTCAGGCTCGGTTCTCCGGGAACCGAACATACTCCAACTTAGCAGATCCAAGTACCGAGCTGGGTCGGCTCAGTGCTATCGCGCTTTTTCGTAATTGAAAATAAGGCAAAACGTCATCGTTACTTCGTCGGATCTTGCAAATTTTGGATTCTATAAGTACCGCCCTCCGCGGCAATCGAGCGCCATTTCACAGAGGGACACAGAAGGAGTAGCACAGTTCTTGGCATTCTTTAGTGCAGAGAGAAACTCCATTGCTCCATCAGGGCCATCTCAACAACATTATGGCCCCCCGGGCAAAGCAGTGCAGCAGGGCCCCTACCTCTATATATATATATATATGTGTGTTATATATATATATATATATATATATATATATATATATATATATATATATATATTTGCATTATTATTTTTTTTTGCAGGATTATTTATTTTACTTAAGAGCCCTGCCAATGGAGCCCCTTTGCCTGTGGGGCCCCTGGGCACCTGCCCATCGTGCCCAATGGAAACGATGGCCCTGTGCTCCATTGCTAATTGACATTGCTGAAATAGAATTAATAGGACAGGTTTGGTCTTCTAAATCTGCAGTCCCATAATGTACAGTGTAACACACAAAGAGGAGAGCTCCATTGCTCCATTTCTAATTGTCATTGCTGAAATACAAATACTAGGCCTTGCAGGCTTTTCTTCTGAATATGCAGTCAAAGTGTACGGTGTTATCAAAATGGATTCACAGCAGTACACAGATGAGCAGGAGCACCAAGCAGCTGCTGCCACCAGTCATGATGATAGTAATCCCTCTACGTCATCTGGTAAAGCCTATGTAAAAGTGCATAGTGTTTTTAAGTCAGGGAAACAAAAATGTAAAAAAACACCGTTTACCTTGGTCAAGAAAAAAAGACCTGTAATCCAGGCAAAGTTGTCTGCAGAAAAAAATGTAATTGCCAACATGCCATTCTACACACTCAGTGGCAAAGACAGAATGAGGCCTTCGCCTTTCTCTATGAGTGCTAGTTCTGGCACTGTCACTGAGACATCTTCTTGTAAGGTCAGTCGTGACCAAGCAAGACCTTCTCATTCGGACTCCAAAAGGGGTGTCCAAATATTCCCCTCCTGTTGCCACAGTTTTACACAGTCAGTGTCTTTAATTCTCAATTTTAGTGATCTTTATAAATACAATACAGTACATTTCTTATGACCTGAACCATAAATATCTCTAATATATGTTTAACTTTGTGTAATAAAATCTCTAAGTCCTTTATATTAATAAAAGAATGTGAGTTAGAAACTATTTACAATTGTGGGTGTGAATGTAAGTGTATTTACTATGTTTTCCTATGCGATTGGGTAATTAGAGACAGTACGCCATTGCACACTAATCACAATCGTACAGGAAAACATTACAATCGGTATTTATTAATTTAGAACAACTTCAACCAATTATTTGACTTCAACAATATACAGTAATAATATCTCCATCTCATCACTGTAAGATGATTGTTGGTAAGTGAAATAAGGACACTTACCTTTCATACAAGATAAATGTTAGCTCAAAATCAAACTATATTACAGGATTGAATGACAGAGACGCCTAAATATAAGGAGGATATAAATAGACACAGGAACGACGCATCCTAGATTCATATAATGATACGGACCTGCAACTTTTAAGAATAAACCTTTTTTAATGTGAAATTTGATAGAAGTCAATTATATGCAAAGCTGAAAG
Source organism: Mixophyes fleayi (assembly GCF_038048845.1). Lineage (NCBI taxonomy): Eukaryota > Metazoa > Chordata > Amphibia > Anura > Limnodynastidae > Mixophyes > Mixophyes fleayi. The sequence goes on from NC_134410.1 coordinate 2,007,485, forward strand.
CAACGCAGCCGCGTAGCCTCCTTCATCCTCATCGTCTGCGGCCAAATATCATAAAATTAGCAGGAAAATCTCGTACTGGAAGCAGAAACAAATGTCAGGAATTCATTATTTTGTTTCAAAGTTGTCTTATCATAAATCTGGCCTATGACACATAATAAGCCGGGCGTTGGTGGGATCCAGTGTAGGTGAGAGGCAGTGTGAGGAGAATCTTAATGAAACCCTGGGGAAATTAGGCTTCAGGATGCCGGGTGAACCATCCAGAGGCTTTTATTCAAATGGTAAAATATATTCACAAGTTTGTTGTTTGTCACTCAGGGAAATCAGATAACTTACAGCCCAGCGAATGAAATGCTCGGCGCATTCACAATCCACTTCATTGTCAAAACCCCCGTAGCAGTTTTATTTTTGCATCATAATGTAAATGCGGATTTTACTATAGAGAGCGGAGAATTTACAGGGAGTGAGTTCAGTGTACAATCGAGGGGGGGGGGCGAGTTCTATACCCCCCAGATTCCAGCTTACATGGTGGGGTCACATACATGTGCCCCCCTTAATCCATCGTCTCACTCTCACAACACTTACACTCAGCACTGTAGTCACTTATATATAAAGAAATAAATAAAATACCTTTTGGTATTTGCGGGGGGGGAAGGGGGTCCTGGGTACACTGTGACAAGTGAAGATTTATTTTGTTTTTTCCCCCACATACAGATATGAAATGAAATCATTACTGCTCCCTTCCTGCGCCAGACATCTATGGAACGTATTACAGGATCGTCACCCCAGACTCTCTGCGCTTTACCAGCGGGTTCTGCCATTGGGGCAACAAAGTGTCAGCCTGGCACATCGGACTGGGTTATGCAGATAATCATCAGTAAATCAATATATAATGGAAGAATGAATATATTTATGAAGGACGCATATTTACACGCAATAGAAACATGTTTCATGTTGTGATGTGGGTGGTTTTCGCACATGTGAACGATGAACCACATTTTCATATGTGCTCAATATACTGCTGGGCGCCATTGAGGTTCTAGCTCCCTGTGGATCCACTGGTAACGGTATTGACCAAACTAAACCTGTCCAAACATTCAAGGGTTAACTTCCACCTGCTCAGGAGAGATTAGGCCAGTCCCCCAATGTGTCCGTCCTGCGTCCATTTCTGAGGCCATCCTGTTCCATCAGTCTCATATATTCGGACCATTAATGATTTGAAGCAACATAATATATATATATATATTATTAAGATAATGATTATTCAATTTCCTGCAAAAAAAGTTCCATCCCCGTCCTTAATGTTTGGTGTCTGGTGTTTGATGCTAGTTGGGAAAATGATAAATTCAGCAATGGTCTGGTAGTGTGAGAGCCGCTGTAGATTTGGGGAGGGTAATCAATTAATTGGGTATATTTGTGTTTTGTACATGAAAATAGCCATATACCAAGCTGGGGGGGGGTGTTTTTTGATAGCTAATTGGTTTGTTTAAAAAGTTGTTTTTTCGTCTGTCCTTGGATTGGTCAGTGCTGTGATAATTAGGCAATTAAGTCATTTGTGCGAAAACAAACAAATTGATGAGTGAGTGGATCGGCTTTCTGGAAAAGCGAATGCAGGTTATTTTGGTATCTACCAAACAATCCTAGGAATCACCCCTCAAAGGTCTGGGATTTCGGCAACCAATTGTTGGAGCTTAGTAGTTGAGGGGGGTAATTGTATAAACCTGTGCCTTTTGCAAATCAACGATATTCGTCAACTTTGCAGGGGAAATTTAAAGCGGCCAAATACAAACAAGATTATTTGATCTGTACCGAGCAGTGTATTCTGTGCGTGTGAGAGTGTGAGAGTGTGCGTGTATGCATGTGTGTGTATGTGTGTGTATGTGTGTGTATATGTGTGTACATGTTTCAGTATGTGTGTACATGTCTGTATGTGTACCAGTGAGCATGTCTGTGTGTGTATATTTGTGTACCTGTTTGTGTATGTGTGTACGTGTGTATGTGTGTGTGTGTGTGTGTACCAGTGAGCATGTGTGCGTGTGAGAGTGTGCATGTATGCATTTGTGTGTATGGATATGTGTATATGTGTGTACATGTTTGTGTGTGCATATGTATGTGTGTACGTGTGTGTATGTGCGTGTGTGTGCATATGTGTGTGTGCCAGTGTGTATATGTCTGTACATGTTTGTGTGTGCATATGTATGTGTGTACGTGTGTGTATGTGTGTGTATGTGCGTGTGTGTGCATATGTGTGTGTGCCAGTGTGTATATGTCTGTACATGTTTGTGTATGTGTGCACGTGTGTATGTGTGTGTACATATGTGTGTGTGCCAGTGAGCGTGTGTGCGTGTGTGTATCATATCTTTGTATTTGGAATTACTGAATACATTGACTTCACGTGGCCTCAGACACATCCTGCAATGTATATATTACACATTAAAGCACAGAGATGTATTCCACCTTCTGCCCGTTGGCCCCTAATGTTGTGCAATGTTTTCTCTCATAGACACTCGCCCCATATCTACAATGTATCTGGGTAATATTCTGGATGGGGTCGCGTCACCTCCACATTCTTCTGCAATGAGATCCTGGACCTGTGAATTCTCTGCAGCTACATGGACTGATGCTCCCACTGCGCAGCGTCTCCTCTCCACTGTACGGTACCAATTTATTCAGTGTATGCATCGCTGCTTGCAGTGCTTAGAGGATGTCTATTTACAATTATATTTGCATCACTTATTCCACAGTCAGAGAATATGAGGATGTGTATTGATTACTGCTGAGAAGCTACAGCACGGATATAGAATATAATTACATGACTCTCTCCCATATTCTCATCCTGGTGTCCCCTAAAATTATCATCAATATAACCATGTAAAGCCCACGTTCAGTTATGGGGTCCTGAGGGCCCTCCAAGGGGCAGAATCAGTTCTCCGCTAAGTGCCCCCAGACATCACTGCGATGGCCGGCTGCCAGTCTGGGAGGGAGGGGGTGTCAGGGCAGATATTCCCAGGGGAGGGGGGCAGGTGTCAGGGGTCAGGATCACAAGGGAGGAGTTAAGATACCACTAGACAGGGAGGGGGGTCCCAGGGGAGAGAAATTATTAAATTATTTTAACCACCCCCCCCCCCCCCCCGCCCCCGCTCACCAATATATATATTAAATATATATAAATTCATTTTTTGCACCTGTTTCTACTGGCCCCTCCTCCTAGATAATGGTGATCAGTGAGGTGATGAAGGTTCTAGAATTCTGCTTGGATGGGAGAGAAGGGAGGGGGGGGGGGGTAACTGAAAGTGCAGGAAAATTGGGCAAACTAATTATAATGTAATTTTTGCATTTTACATGTGTCAGTAAGTGTAAACTTATCTTACAAGGATGATAAGAGTGACATCTGAGATTTAGAAGAGAGAGATTATATGGTGCAATTGGTCAATGCTGAAAAACAGGGACCAGCCCCTGAAAATAGGGACAGTTGGCAGCTGTGTTAATGCCAATGATTGGCGCTTCTATGATATTTCATCAGCATTCCGCTCATACTTACGCAGAAACTCTTACACCACAATATCCACATTACACTTCTCCCCGCCTGGGAACGCAGCCATTGACAGCAGACCCGGTAATCGCTGATTCATCCCAGTCACAGTTGATGAAAATGGACATAATTATAAATGTTCTCATCAGTTTGTTTCTGGGAGAGCCCAGAAAACGTCACATAGAATCATTATCGTCATACACTAAATAGACCTTATTTCTCCAAGTATTAAACCCGTGTCCGCGGCCGGGGAAGAGGATTAGAATTATTAACACGGAGGCAACTTGTTGTGGGGACATCTTGCGATAATTCCTCATATTGTGATAAACACAGCAAATATTAATATAAATAATGTGTAGACGTAAGAGATCTTCTGGAAAAGGAAAATGTGATTCATCCTTAGGAAGCCCCCCTACAATCACCTACCTTACAGCATCATATATCACCGCCTGTGAATTCCACCCTCTCATACTGTACCCATCCCCCATACAGCCATGTTCTTCCCGTGATAATAAGGTCTCCTCGTTGATGGTAACGCAATTCACCCCACACAAGGCTGGTAACACCCCCAAAGAAGAGATCATTGTCTCCGATCAATGCAGAGGCCAAAGCTGCAAGATGGTCCAGTGTATAGAGAACATGAGGGTTCCAGCTGGAGCTCAAAAGGATTGGAGGAGGCTTAGAGTGATGCACGGAACATTCAGCAAAAATATGCTGAATGTGTGACTATGCAAAACAGTGGGTGTGGCCCAGTAAACCTACACCCTTATTTATTTTAATGTTCACTAATTAATATAACCCATCTGCTAAGTCCACTAGGAAAGATTGAGTTTTACCCAAGATATTGGATAATGGTTCGTAATTGACCGTCATTATTCTCTTACACGCCCAGTGCCAGGATTATGTTGGGGTCTGTCACTGATGAAGAGGTTCCACTATCGCACATTGAGCTATTTGTCCCCATTTCTTGGTTGGGAGTATGACTTCCTGGGGTGGAGAGGATCCAGTTTGTTACCCACCAAACAAAGACGTTTCCCTCAGATTGCCCTTCGTTGTCTTGCACACGGGGGGCTACCACTCCGGGTTATGTTGCAGGAATGGTTTCCTGATGTACATTTTAGTTTCCATTCCTGATATTTACATCTGTCAGAGTTCTAGAAATAGAATAAATCTCATGTACAATGTTCTTCTGAGGCCGGGTCCTTGTGGTGTCCTGGGGGATCTGCTCTACCTTCATGGACCTGCTGCTGAGTTTAAATTAAAAGTATTCACAATATGGTTAGTTCCTGGTATAGTGCTCTGCCTCCCCCACTATGTGTCAGCGGGATTGTTGCTTGTTTTTGTTTTTAATTTCTCTTCTTCTCTACTCTCGCATCCCCCACTAACATAATTCAACTTTGTTTTCTCTCTCCCCCTCTGTCCCTTTATCTCTTTGTCTTCCCATCTCTCTTCCTCTTCCCCTTCTCTTGGTATCTGTCTCCTCTCCTCCCTCCACTATTTCTTACCACTACCATTGTCTAAATCCATCATTCTGCCTCTCTATTCCCCACTGTCCCCCTTCTCGTGCTCTATCCCCTCACCTGTTCTCTCTGTTACCCTCTCTCTTCACTTCCTCACCCACTCTCTGCTATCTTTCTCTACCACTCTCTGCTATCTCTCTCTACCACGCTCTTTCTCCACCCACCATAACAACCACTGACAAGTGAAGTGAATAACACTGATTATCTGGCTACACCGGCATCCGACAAAGGGTGGGATATATTTGGCAGCAAGTGAACCGTCAGTTTTTGAAGTTGATGTGTTGGAGGCAGAAAAAATTGGCAACGTAAGAATCTGAGCGACTTTGACAAGAGCCAAATTGTGATGGTTAGATGCCTGGGTCAGAGCATCTCCAAAATGGAATGTCTTGTGGGGTGTTCCCAGTATGCAGTGGTTAGTACCTACCAAAAGTGGTCTAAGGAAAAACAACTGACTGCCCAAGGCTCATTTATGAACATGGGGAGCAACGGCTAGCCCGTGTGGTCCAATCCCACAGAAGAGCTACTGTAGTTAAAATTGCTAAAAAAAAGTTACTGCTGGGTATGATAGAAAGGTGTCGGAACACACAGAGCATCGCAGCTTGCTGCATATGGGGCTGTGTAGCCACAGACCGGTCAGAGTGCCCATGCTGACCCCTGTCCACCGCCGAAAACACCTACAATGGGCACCTGAGCACCAGAACTGGACTATGGAGCAGTGGAAGACGGTGGCCTGGTCTGATGAGTCACGTGTGCGTCATTTACCTGGAGAAGAGATGGCACCAGGATGCCCTATGGGAAGAAGGCAGCCGGTGGAGGCAGTGTGATGTTCTGGGCAATGTTCTCCTGGGAAACCTTGGGTCCTGGCGTTCATGTGGATGTTACTATGACACGTACCCCCTACCTAAACATTGTTGCAGACCAAGTACACCCCTTCATGGCAGCGGTATTCTCTGATGACAGAGGCCTCTTTCAGCAGGATAATGCCCCTTTCACACTGCAGGAATTGTTCAGGAATGGTTTGAGGAACACGACATAAAGTTCAAGGTGTTAACATAGGCTCCAAATTCCCCAGATCTCAATCTGATGGAGCATCTGTGGGATGTGCTGGAGACACAAGTCCGAGCCATGGAGATCCCACCTCACAACTTACAGGACTTAAAGGATCCGCTGCTAACGTCTTGGTGCCAGATACCACAGGACACCTCCAGGGGTCTTGTGGAGTCCAGAGCTCGATGGGTCAGAGCTGTTTTGGCGTCACGAGAGGGAGCTACATAATATTAGACAGGCGGATTTAATGTTGTGGCTGATCGGTGTATACATAAATATCCAAAGATGGTAATCCCAGTAGTGGGAGTTCATACAAATTGTTAAAAAAAAATTCCTTCCATCCAATTAAGACATTTTTAGTAAACATAATAGCTGAAGATTTTTCTCCCTGAATAACACTGTGTATAACATTGTATGTAACATTGTATCACGGTCTGGCACTCGCTCAGATACATCTAATAACTCCTCTATTCTTCTATCCCTCACCCAGCACACGTTCCCTGCCTGCGCGTTATCACGGCTATTTACACACAACCCAACAAGCGTCTTGTGCCTTCCCTGTGTGGTCTTCTGCCGGCGTCGTTATCACTTCTCTGTTTATTGTTGTGCTCAGTTTAAAGGGAATTTGCCAAGTGATCCCTGGACTCCAATCTTTACGTCTGTTGTCAGGACAAATTAATTTCTGTGGAAACCCACTGTGCATCCGATACCATCTCGGAAATGCAGGATTAATGGAGGCTGTGTGCAGGATGCTTTATAGCACGGAGGCTGGGGGGAAGGAGGTGATATTGTGAGGAATGAATAAGGAATTACAGCAACGTTGGTATAAGATTATGCGAAGCCTTTGTAGCAATAACTCCATCACATCAATAAAAACAGAAATATTTGTGTCACGCAGCGTCTCCGAATTGTCTGCAGCATCAGACCCAGCACTGAGCTCAGATTCTTGTTCAAGGTGGTTACAATGTTCATTGTAACACAAGCTGCACTGTCCTTAGTGTAGCCGTTGTCTATAAACAGTGGACACATTGTGCAGGCTTCACAAATATTCTTAAAGTGCCTCGTGCCTCAATAATGTCACTGCTTCCTAGTGAATAAATATGTAACATCCTGAAAAAACTTGGTTAAGATGCCAAAATGGCGGCCTGCGCTGCGTTTAGGCATCAGGTGATCTTAACGTATTTTGGAAGGTATAGTCTGGGCTGGTAGAGAGCACACAATATGTTTTATTAATCCCTGAGGAATACTTACCCTGATATGATGAATCTCAATTCCAGGACTTACATCACAAGCACCTTCAATTTCAGTAAGGGTGTGTAGACTTTTTATATCCACGGTATATAGCAGGATTTGTGAAAACGATCTTCAGCGTTCTTGCGTTGTCAGACATGGGGGAGTGTCTATGATGTGCGGTTGTCAGACATGGGGGAGTGTCTATAGTGTGCAGTAGTCAGACATGGGGGAGTGTCTATGATGTGCGGTTGTCAGACATGGGGGAGTGTCTTTAGTGTGCGGTTGTCAGACATGGGGGAGTGTCTATAGTGTGCGGTTGTCAGACATGGGGGAGTATCTACAATGTGCGGTTGTCAGACATGGGGGAGTGTCTACAATGTGCGGTTGTCAGACATGGGGGAGTGTCTATAATGTGTGGTTGTCAGACAGGAGGGAGTGTCTATAATGTGCATTTGTCAGACATGGGGGAGTGTCTATAATGCTTTGTGAAGCATTTTTTAATGCATGTTAAAACTGAAGTATAAACATATATAAACCGCACTGCATTTACACACACGTGTCACATATATTTAGTCCAGTGTTGATGAGCATCAAGTGCACTGAAATGGAGCAAGAATAGTTTAATATTACACAGCGCAGCGTAACGCTGGTGTAACGTACGTACGAACGTAAGTACAATGGTAAAATTATTTTTATTTTCGCATCTCTTTACGGTCGGTTAACTTGCATTACAGATACACGGTAAACGCATCATATTAACACCAAAACGGAAATTGGCGAGTGCGCTACGGACTGTAGAGTAGAGTTGGATGCAATTTACGCCTAAAGCGCAGATTTTAAAAGGCATCTGAGAAAAGGACACATGTTGTGTAGTGTCCCCATTCTAATGTATCTGAAGATGTTTCCTGGTCTGCAATGAACTCAAGCGTGGCAGGTTCATGTCGTCATCATCATCATCATCAGTGCGGCATGGGAAACCGCCCTCCAGCACCCGCAATAGTTACGCCTCCCGCCAGCTGCATACTCATCTGTAGTAAGGTCAGTCTACGCTGTATTTATGTGAACACACCCTTAGGGCTAGATTTACTAAGTTGCAGGTTTGAAAAAGTGGGGATGTTGCCTATAGCAACCAATCAGGTTCTAGCTATCATTTTGTAGAAAGTACAAAATAAATGACAGCTAGAATCTGATTGGTTGCTATAGGCAACATCCCCACTTTTTCAAATCCGCAGCTTAGTAAATCTAGCCCTTAGAGTCTACACTTGCCCCGTATCCAGGGGCGGATCCAGAAGTTAATTGTACCGTGGGCGATTTAGGGGGGGGGGGGGGGGGGGATTTAGCCCCGCCCCCTTTTTGACACCTAAGGCTGCTGATGGCTGCACACTATGTGCAGATCCGTTCAGCAGAGAGAGTTAGGAAGAGAGTCCTGCCCAACTGCTCTGATTGACACAATCAGAGCAGTTGGGCAGGACTCTCTCCCTAACTCTCTCTGCTGAACGGACCTGCACATAGTGTGCAGCCGCCGGCAGCAAGCCCCTGCTAGGGGGGGGCGATCGCCCCGATCACCCCCCCCCCCTGGATTCGCCACTGCCCGTATCTGCCCCTGTCCACCTGTCTAAACATAAGAAGTCGTGAGTGTAAGATGCTTCTGGGTCTACAAAATCGGGAGGGGGGTGGGGAGTGGAGACATATCAGGGACTAATCTTCTATTCTCTCTCCCAATAGCATTCGCTTTATTGTACATACTTCTACGTAGCCTTGTTCAACTGTTGTGTAGCTACAAGTCCCAGCATGCCCAGGCAGCCAGATTCACAAGACACTGCTGATGTATATAATAACAGACAATCTACATAATAATGTTGTAAAGTAAATATACTACAATGTCAGACTTTATACTGGTTATTGCCTGGTAATACCATTAAGCTGCCACTGGGAGCGCTGTGGAGTCCTCGGTGCTGTTTTGTGTTAATGTGTTTTACTGAATGTTTATAGAAAAATAAAAGCAAAAAATATTTCTTATAAAGGGGTGAAAGCGACGCGAGAGAAGAGAAGATGGAATTAGAAATCAGCACATTCCTCCCAGTGGTACAAATATTCCTTCTATCTCAGAGTAAAACCTCCAGACGTTACGCCGTACCCCAAGTCTTTGCTATAGAGCGTCTGACACATGACGTTACTGGGATTTGGCGTGTTTGGGATTATGGGGGGGTTGGGGTATAACAAACACACAGCACAATGTAAGACGTCTGTATGTTCTACAAGTCTGGTGCCCCCTGAAAGTCCTTACGTTTGTCAGACACGTGTGTTGGCCTCTGTATGGACAATGATCCAGCCACGTAATGTCCACGTAGTGTCGCGATTGTCCCGTGATCAGCTGAAAAACATCATCGGGAAAAGTAGCTGAATACATCAGAATTTACAATGATAAATATTAGCTTCTAAATCATTAAAATTTCTTATAGAAGAACTTCCCAGACTGCAAAACCACATCGTCCGCTCCTAAACCATTCATTTATATTTTATTTATATCTCTCAATTGATATAAAAATTATTTGGAAATTGTTGTTATTAACCCAACCGCTGGCTTTTGTGGGGAAAATAAGCATAAATGAAAGTTTAGGAAGATAGCAGCAGTCAGTGCTAAAATAAAATAAAATGTGTCAGTTTAGTTTTGTTACTGTGTTTCTGCTCTTTACAAACCAAGGGGGGTATTCAATTGTCGGTGGGATTGCTGAAAATCCAGCGAGAGATTACCGTATTAACGGTAATATTTTTTGAGCGCAGGATTTTCGGCGATCCCGCCGACAATTGAATATACCCCCAAGAGTCTGATTCATTAAGGAAAGGAAAGCAAAAAAAGGAGTAACTTTGCATTCTGGCAAAACCATGTTACATTGGAGGAGGAGGTAGATATAAAATGTGAGGACAGATGTATAGTTGGGGTAGGACATGTCCTAGATCAACTTTACATTTCAGTGTAAAAATTAAGCTATCAAGTAGTTGTGTGCTAGATGGAAAAAACAGCCAGTATTTATCTTATGTGCAAAATAAGGAGCCAATTTACACCTTTTTTTGCCTTACTTTCCTTAATGAATCAGGCCGCAAGTTATTAAGGAAAGACATTGTCTTGCCTTATGTTTGGGAACTTATTATCACATTGTTGTATCTGAATGCTGCAGAGATTAAGATATTTCAATCTATACATTGTAAAATAATACAGGTATTTTAAGCAACAATTTCTATCCTACCTATAAATCAATAGGTTTTACCTGTTTTAAGAGTAAACTGGTGTAAGAGTTGGTGCTTATGTGTTTTTACATTGAGGTTTTGCATTGTTATCTTTGCTTCAAGGATTCTGTTTCATCACGAAATGTTTCACAGTGATACATTATTACTCATTTCCTGGTGATATTATGTATTGATGTTGTATTTGTCTTAAAATAAAACTGAAAATGTGTCTTAAAAACGGAAAGTTGGCAAAAACCCTTCTTCTTATTTTTCACTGTTCTACTAAATTCAGGTTTGGTTCTTCACCCATAAAATGAACATTAATATATGTAAATGATCTTATTATCTCTGTCACACAAATGCTGAAGATTCTGGATATAACATTTTCAGAGCTGACTCTCGTGTGCCAGGGAAGGAATCCCTAGAAATCTGTGGGCACCACAGCTACGTTTAAAAGGGGCTCCCAAATTTCTGGGGTGAGATATTATGCTGCTGTCCTAGAAACCTTCGTGTCACCCTAGGGGGTATGTCAGGAGTGGCCATGTGGGTGCGTCATCTTTTTCATGTCTTTAATCCTCCACTCTCATGAATCCAACTCATACCATCACTAAAACCCATATAATGTCCCCCACCAACCCCCCGCATCCCAATGCACCCCTATGCCAAGTGTTTCTTCCTCTGAGCTCTACAGGGCTCCCCATACCCCTATGTACACACATGGGAGTAACGCTCCCTTTTACTTAAACCTATTGACGCAAAGAGTTTGAGCTCTGAATAACTGTGAAAATTAGGATCATTAGATCTCTATTAAAGCAGTCGGTTACAGTAGCAGTTGTAATACCGGAGACACCACACAATGTTTCCCCAATCATCAGACATTAAAACTTTGTTAAATCTGCTATGAGTATGGTAACAGTGTTTCAAAATATGATCGACTATTCAGTATTCCAACACAGTCCACCTGCATCTCCGGCCATCGCACCATATGAGATTATAATCTGCCCGGGAGTATAGATTTTAGTATGAAATGATAGTAATACGAGGTCAGTGACTGGAAGGGACAACGTGAGACCTCTAAAGTTCTGTAAACACTGTAGAAACTTTTATTGCTGACAAACATTACAATTTGCTGCATGTGGGCAAAACTGATGGGTGTCTCTTTATTTTATTAAATGTTTTGTTTTGACTTATTACTAAGTTTAAGGGTAACATGTGGCCCTTTTGAAGATTAGAGGTCCACATGTGGCCCTAGCAGTGTATGAGGTTGACCCTCAGTGATGTATAAGGTGCACTGAAGAGAAAGGTGACCGTATTGGCGATCAGCCGACGCGGTCAGCGCTCACATTTGCGTGAGATCGCCATGAATACCAGCATTGTGTAGCGCCAATAATCACCACGTTACTCTTCAAGCTCCTCCACTACACATCAGACTGGACACAACCGACGAGAGACAAATCCAAACACTGTGTCAGGTTCTACCAACAAGAGTGTTAACAGACGGTCTACGGGGACGTCATTTACTAAAGCTCCAGATAACGGATTCCAGGTGTCCGGACATCATCCCAATCTGACAGCTGCAATGACAGTAAATGTCCATCTCTGAGGTCTCAACTTCCAAACAGCAACTGTGACTCCTGGGGGTCCGGGGTCACCGGTAAAACCATCAACACCCCCTTCAGCATAAACCCTAATGTTATACAAACACCAGCCCACCACAACAATTCTGGAAATCCTAATTATTAGAGGGAAAGTGCTACATTGTAATGCGGTTACATCAGACTGAATATATCTGAACATAGTCGTTCATTTCATTGGAAAAAAATTACTGTTTATAATTTGTGTCTTGTTTTACTATAACGAGCAAACTACTACATCGAATGAAAATTGAGGCTAAATTGTGAATTAAATTAAATTTCAATTTGTGACTATATTATACTTAAAGCAGTGCTTTAAAATGTTTCTCTTTAGCCACAAGATTTTATTATTATTATTATTATTATTATTATTATTTATAGGGCACCACAGGAGGTCCGCAGAGCTGCACAGAGGGCAAACAACAAGACAGTACAGGGTATAACAGTACAGTACAGGGTATAACAGTACAGTACAGGGTATAACAGTACAATACAGTAAACAAATAACTCTACAACTCTCAACGCAGCTACTGGGGTATATTCTGTGCATTAGCCTGGGGGCAACTAACAGCTTTGCAGACACCAAGCTTTGTGATATCTTTGCAATATAAGATGGAAAGTTGGGTACACACTAATGCAATTTACTTCAGATGCAACTTCTGTAATGATTTTATCAATGACTGCAAGTCCCGATGACCAGCTGATTCCTGTGTACACACTATACACGATTTACCGTCAGATCTATGATCTTCATATCTCATAACCGTCTGCTGAGAAGACCCTGACTCTGTACACTGTACAGATATCTGCCTACACTGCTGGTGGTGAGTGAGTACACACTGCCATATTTACCCGATATCGTTCCATTGTTAGTCGTGATTTTTAGGAAGTTTATAAAACCAAATCAACAGGTGCGATGTGTTTTGGTGCGATGAACCATGATGATGGAGCGTACACACTCTTATAATATCTGACCACATGGCTGCTTGTTGTATGATCTGCACGATAATTGCATCACTGTGTACCCAGCTTTACTGTCTAACCAATTCCTGGTTCACAATCAGCAATGGACAAGCTGAAATGCTTCACAATGCGGAATAAAAATGTAAAAATGTGCTGTAAAAAAAAATGTGGCTTTAAAACTTGAAAAACAAAAACTGTAAAAATCAGAGATAAACCTGAAAAATGGTCGTTACAGAGGGTCAAATTCTGAAAATGCAAAAATGTGCTGTTCTGATCCATTGTTATAAGCTCCTAATTTATCTGCTTCCCACATACGCTGCACATTCTGGTTGTTCACACTGCCCCCATAATATCAGTTTTTGTAGGTTTAGCTGGGAATGTCCATGGCGTAGAAAGTAAAAACATCACATCAAAACCTATCCAACCACAACATTAGGACCGGCCTCTCAGATTTAATCCAAAAATACTGCCAATTTCAGCCTCAATTAATGAAGAGAGTTAGTGGATCCCAGAAATGAATTTATTGCATGTGTCCGTTATGTGAATATTTGTCTTACACGAATCTCTGTGCACATAGAAGTATGATACCCAAATTGTATGTCCTGGGGAAGTTACAGAGAGATTCCCCAATGAAACCATAATACAGTATGGACCCTCCTGAGCACACAGAAGTATCACGTCCTTTTGAGGTGAGAAAGAGGATCTTTAGCTATAGACAAATATATGCTCTGTCAACCCCATGAATCTTATTTAAATATCCCGGCTCTGCCATTATTAACCAAAGGGCCAAAAATCATGTAAAAAATTGACACAATGAGGTTTAATAACCTTAAAACTTCTCCTGAACTCGAGAGTTGTGTTTATCTCTGGTGTAAACCTTATTATATCATATTATATCTAGTATATAACAATATTCATGCAGCAAAAACAAACAACAAATCAGTATTGTAAGATAAAATATTTATGTCTATCATCAGATCACCAAATTAGTCCTTCATCTAGATCATAGATCATTTTTGAGATCATGCTATTCTGTCAGGACTAAATGTTTGACTATAGATTGTTGTTATGTTTTCATTTCTCTTTTTTTCCAGATAATTTTTGCTATTATTATAATATAGAAATTGGCAAAAGAGTTAAACCGGTCGTAGGACACACAATGTCAGTTTATCTAACCACAGAAATATATAGGACTCTGTTATTCCAGTGCTAAATATATCCTACTGACATAAGGACAGTAAAAATCCTTTTGATGTTGTATTTAAATGCTGAGAAAATATTTACACCCTCACCCTGGGATTTTGAATAAAATCCTTCTTTATAGGAAATAGGCGATTTATATATGTTTATATATGAAATATGTTTACATAAACCGGTAGTATCATCCTTTTGTAGATGATGATACTCTCAGAAAATTCTCTCCATAAATAATCAATGTGCAAATGAAAGAAAACACAATTTGAAAATTGCAAATAATTAGCAATTAGATGAATTAGTTAATTGACTTATTTGGATGAAGCTGGACATTTTGTTATATACCGTTTTTGGCAACGTTATTGATTTAGTTACGAACCCAAAAATACTTATCACAAAACTAAAGATCAGCCAAAATCACACAAAATTTTAAAGGTCAACTAATTCTACTTTTCCTTTAGCAAAACTAATGTTCCAATTGGTACACACAGGGGTGTTCATCTCATGTTTCTCCTACACTTAAAATGTTTTATTAAACAGAGAATAGCTCAAATGGAACTTTAAATGGGACCATTTATCCCAGTGTGGGTCTAAGGGACCACAGGAGTCAACACAAGGTGAACGCGCGAAGGAATAATAGAATGAAAAAACTGCGAAACGCGTCTGTCCTCCATTCATCCTGCGTTGGACTGAGAGTCTGTGTGAACAGCCCTTAATAGGTATCAATGACCCAGATGTAAAGCCCCAATTTGAGTGTGTACAGGCAGCCACACAGCAGGGCTCTTATCCTGGTTCGCCTACATATAAGACTAGCAGGAGTTACCACTAAGCTACAGAAAACGCTTACAGGGTATCTGCCCCGGATAAACTTCCTTCCTCCTAAATCTTCTGGCGCTAGCTGTCATCTTGCTGGGCAGATACCCAATAGTCAGTAGTAGGTTATGGGGAATAGCAATTTCTGAAGTCTACAAGTGTGACGCAGCGTACTCTGCATACTAAATTACATACTCTATTAACGATACGGCAGGATGTAATTAGGAGACCTGGGCAAATACTGGAAAGGTGTCGGGGATGGAAATGCATTTTTGATTAGGTGCTACAGACAGCCTGTGGCTCTCCGGGTGGGACTACAAGTCCCAGAACCCCCTAACAGCTCTCAGTTGGCAATCTACTGGAATAGCATGCTGGGCCTTGTAGTTTCACAACACCTGTAGAGCCGCAGGTCGGCCAGGCCTGAATTATTGCATCCAATCTTGAATTTTAACTGGAAAAGCCCACTTGGCTTTTTTTTTTGGTTAACACCGAAAAATCCAAAAATCAGATTGATGGTGGCATTACCCATCCCCCACAGCATTCTGGGACTTCATACACTCTTGACTGCAGCATTAACCAGACACCCACCTACCCCCAGGGGACAGGATCCCAGTGTGGGGGCATCAGGGATCTAGGTGGAATCCCACTGAAATTCCAAGAGTTTCTATAGGTTGGGTGTTAGTAGAAGACTTTTATATTGGATTCATTGAAAGCCTTAACACAATGCACGTTTATTAATATGGGAAACATTTTTGAGAAAAAATCAGCTACAAAGAATCTCTTTCTCTTTGTCGTCAATGTCTTTATTTAGTCATTATTTAGATTAACTGTTGGTGCGGGCTGTCATGTGGGCTTCAGAACCTGTGACAATTATTCAGAGGCAATGGGTTCCGTCTTACACTTATATATCTTCTCTGCGGCGTTGCCTGTGTTCCATTTTTTGTACCTGTATCTGTGCTGTGCTCCTTATGAATTGTGGTATACGCAGTTGTCCCTACTTTTAATGATGAGTAATCCATGCGTATGTTTTATCATGGTTCTACCGTTACATCCTATGTGAATTTAGAATTAAAAAAAACAGGGCTTTGGGAAGGGCGATATTTAGAATAGAATCCGGGGAATGGGGGAATGGTGAGAGAATATTTCCTAAACTAGCAATTAGTTTACCCCATGTGCTCATTCACCTCTTCCCAAAACCTCCTCCTTTATTATTTAGAGTGTGGTTGACAGAGGCCAAGATGCAAACATAAGTGACACAAGCCCAATAACAGCATCTCAGTGTTGTCCAATGAACAGAGCTGCCTGTGGCAGGTGCCTAGTTTGCCGTAATGGTGAATAGAGATCCGCTCATAGGTACTAGTGCAAGGAAGAAACACTTATTGCATCACCTAATGAGTCACTGTCACACTCACTAAGGTCTGGATCTCTCTGGTTGGTCATCTAGCCCACCGGTCGGTCAGTGGTGACAGTGTTTCCTATGTAAGGATTAGCACCGAGTGACCCTATCTCCGGCTGATTACACCCCGGGTGACATTGCCTGGTTCTCCCACACACGGGGCTTATTGGTGCCTGCGGTGGGATAGGCTCCCTTGTCAGGAGAGGTTACCTCTCACACGTCGCTAGACTAAGTATTTTACTATTTCTCACTCCTGTGAAATTATAATTCGCCTTTCAGAGAGAAAGGAAATTATTAAACATTCCGGTGGGGGCTCTCTCCAAGTAAAACTAAGATAGAGGTCAATAAATAAGTATGCGCAGGCTGGAACTTAATTCCTCTGGGGTGACTGTAGGCTAATTAATAATTAATGCCAGAGCCGTGCTGTTTGAAATGCAGATGTGAGGACTGGGGGCTGGCAGCGCGCTTCAGAGAAAGCAGATTTGGATGCAGCAGGGAATTGTCGGTCCCTGGCCGGATGGCTCTGAAAGCAGACCTGGGTGCAAAGCAAGGCCCATGGTTTAGATTATATTCCCCTCAGCTCTTAATTACCTGAACCCACTTTGAAGTTCCTCTCGTTTTATCCTTGCATGAAAAGAGATTGGTTCAGCCAAGGGACTTGGCGAAATGATCAAATACATGGGAGGGAAACGGGAAGGATTAGTGTGTGTATTATATATATATATATATACAGATAGATAGATAGATATGAGATAGATAGATAGATAGATATGAGATAGATAGAAAGATAGATAGATAGATAGATAGATAGATAGATAGATAGATAGATAGATAGATAGATATATAGATAGATAGATATGAGATAGATATAAAGATAGATATGAGATAGATAGATAGATAGATAGATAGATAGATAGATAGATAGATATGAGATAGATAGATAGATAGATAGATATGAGATAGATAGATAGATAGATATGTGATAGATAGATAGATAGATAGATAGATAGATAGATAGATAGATATGTGATAGATAGATAGATAGATAAATAGATAGAAAGATAGATAGATAGATAGATAGATAGATAGATAGATAGATAGATAGATAGATAGATATGAGATAGATAGATAGATAGATAGATAAATAGATAGAAAGATAGATAGATAGATAGATAGATATGAGATAGATAGATAGATATTAGATAGATAGATAGATAGATATGAGATAGATAGATAGATATGAGATAGATAGATAGATAGATATGAGATAGATAGATAGATATTAGATAGATAGATAGATAGATAGATAGATAGATAGATATTAGATAGATAGATAGATATGAGATAGATAGATAGATAGATAGATAGATAGATAGATAGATATGAGATAGATAGATAGATAGATATGTGATAGATAGATAGATAGATAGATAGATAGATAGATATGTGATAGATAGATAGATAGATAGATAGATAGATAGATAGATAGATAGATAGATAGATAAATAGATAGAAAGATAGATAGATAGATAGATAGATATGAGATAGATAGATAGATATTAGATAGATAGATAGATAGATATGAGATAGATAGATAGATATGAGATAGATAGATAGATATGAGATAGATAGATAGATATTAGATAGATAGATAGATAGATAGATAGATAGATAGATAGATATTAGATAGATAGATAGATATGAGATAGATAGATAGATAGATAGATAGATAGATATGAGATAGATAGATAGATAGATAGATATGTGATAGATAGATAGATAGATAGATAGATAGATAGATAGATAGATAGATATGTGATAGATAGATAGATAGATAGATAGATAGATAGATAGATAGATAAATAGATAGAAAGATAGATAGATAGATAGATAGATAGATATGAGATAGATAGATAGATAGATAGATAGATAGATAGATAGATAGATAGATAGATATGAGATAGATAGATAGATATTAGATAGATAGATAGATAGATAGATAGATAGATAGATAGATAGATAGATATTAGATAGATAGATAGATATGAGATAGATAGATAGATAGATAGATAGATAGATAGATAGATATGAGATAGATAGATAGATAGATAGATAGATAGATAGATAGATAGATAGATAGATACATAGATAGATACATAGATAGATAGATAGATAGATTATAATGCATATTATTTGGGGTGATAAGAGCAGATTTACATATCTATGAGTGGAGAAGGTAAAATTGGGGAACACTATACAGACTATAGGATGCTATTTAAGTATTATAAATATAAGTGAAAATGTATATTCTGTATTTTATTAGTAGTAATATCATTATAATTATCATTAATCTTTCTTACAGCAGTGAAATAATAATATTTTTTGTTAATGTTACAGATGTTGCTTCAAAATCAGAGAACTGTAAGCTTGTATCACCTCTGCGTAACATTAAGCATTTTACAAACCATTTGATGTAGAGTATATATTTATAGTGATAGTATATTTATGTACTTCAGTCTATGGGGAGGGGATTATATTAATGAGGTCACTGTTGCACCTGATAACTCCCTATCTAGCTATGAGGGTGGACTTGTCATATGTATGAGGAGTGATACAATATTTAAGAATTGCTGCTATGGATCAAGTGTTTATTCAAGAAAACATATTGCAGAGGGAAAGCTGAGGATAGAACGGGTCTAGAGAGAGCCCCCAAAATCTGACACCTGACAGACAGGAGAAGATCACCCAATGCTGATATGTTGAGGTTGGCATTTGATAGTGTCCACTTCCTGTATTAATTTATGGGCAGGTGAGGAGTAATGTGACAAGTGAGACCCTGCGGGAAAATAGAATCTAAACAGATACAATGTAACCAAATAAATACAGATACTAGAAGCACAGAGGCAACGAGGACGACCAGGCTGAACGAACACTATAAATGAAATACTTTGAAACAGCCCCAGCTCACCTCAAAGAAATTGAATAAATGGCATGAAAATAAATTAAATATTAAGGAACCTGGAGATGTAGCTATATGATGTCTTATGTATAGAATTAGAAAGTGTGTATAAAGAAATAGAGGATCCTGGTTTGTAGTGATGAAGATCTCTGTATATTCCGTCAGGCTTTATAAGAAAGTTTTAATACAACCAGAGTTTAGTAAACCTGGTAGATCTAGATAGACAATAACGGCTCATTCCCTTCACGTCTCCTAATTGTGTAAATGGAAAAAGAGATGAAACTAACAAAAAATATTTGGGGGTAAATGTATCAAGCTGAGAGTTGCCGGCGGGTTTGAAAAGTGGAGATGTTGCCTATAGCAACCAATCAGATTCTAGCTGTCATTTTGTAGAATGCACTAAATAAATGATAGCTAGTATCTGATTGGTTTTTCAAACCCGCCGGAAAACTCTCAGCTTGATACATTTAACCCCTTGATCTCCGTTCTTATAGTCTCTGCAGTGTCGCCAAACCTTCACTTCTACCCCCTCAGATCTGAGTACCATAGACTGTGGAAAAGGACATTGATCCTCTGTACTCACCAAGTACAAAACTGGGGTGCAAGACGGATGTGCTCACATTGTACCAACAAAACAAAATCTGTATATATACTATATAAAATAAATATATATGGGTGTAAATGTCTGTGCAAACTTATCAATGTTTATTTTCATCTGCAATAGAGCTCGTTTCACCCAATTCATCAAAGGGGCTAACGCTGGTGTTAGGGAAGCATAGTTAAAGAGTATCGCTGTGATATTTGTATCACCGCAATAAATGTTCTGTTATCAAGGTCTCACTATGGCAATAAAAGGCATTAAAACATGTTATATACCTACAATAAATCATATTTTAAATGCAGTGAAAAGTCTAAATATGAGCTCTTAAGTTAACTGTACATGAGCGATCGCTGGCTTACCCAAGCACACCGCTAAGAATCTGACCCGGTGAGGGGGTAAGTGAACTGAGCAGGGAGGTGACTGGTTTATAGGGGGAGGGTGTGTGTGTAATAATTAACGCTCCACAGTCAGTAACATGTTAAAAAACTTGAAGTAGTCCTGAAACTGCCAGAATCAGGGTCCACTGGTATAATGTGATCTACACTATAATCTAATAAAACTGATGATTCAGATAGAAGAGGAGACTTTGAGGGAGTATTTGGAGTTCTATAGTCAATGACAATATTGCTATAGAGTTCAACACATATTTGCCTATGAATTGCAAGACAAGAACTCCGGAGGCAGCAGGTAGTTCTTACAGGAAGCACTTACCTGCTACAAGGTGGGTGTGGTCATGACATCATTATAAAGCTCCACCCACCTCAATAAGCAAGTGCCAATCATCACTCATCTTCCACTCTGTGTTGCACTGATGTAGGAGGGGTTTATAAAATGATTGTCACGGTTCATAATGAAGTGTGTCAACAAGCTACGTACACATTTCATTTCGTACCTCGTCTCCACGTCCCTCGAAGAGATGTATGAAAAGAAAGTCAGTAAGTAGAAATCCATCTCACTTACAGCAGCACATTCATACATACCCATGCAGTGCTCTGGACTGCTCTATAAATAAGTGTAAGTGTATAAGGATGTTAGAATAAAAAGAAATGACAAAAATTGCATAAGAGTTTTAAATAATGTAATAGTGTTTGACGTTAATGTTCTAAACATGTCAGATGTTCCATTTAGAAATTGACTGTTTGCAGTATAGTTGTGTAGTTTGAAACATTGCTGTCTGCGTTGCCACATGAACATCTGATGATCAGCAGAGCAGAGAGTGGCAGTTGCAGATGGAGAGAGAGCTGACAGGAATCTGCTGCAGAGAAATAAAGAGAACTGACAGGATTTAGTAGGAAAAAAAGGGAAGAGAGCTGAAAAGTTTAGGAATCTTTGGGAAAGTTAAGAGAGCAACTACAGAGAGATACAGGAACATGGTGACACCTTAGACTGATCCAGTACCTGAAGAAGCGGGTTGAGATACACCTCCCAGAGAGGGCAGTCACAACATTCAAAGATTTGTACAGTACACTTACCAAAGATCATAAACTGTTTGATTGTTCATATTGTATGGATTGCTGTTAGATTTTTTTTATTGGATAATATGAGAAAACTGAGTATATTTTTATAGTAACTTAACTAAGGTTTTAGAGAGTTCTCTGCCTAGGAGTTGGCCACACACTCTCTGGAGATGTTACTGGTGCCCCTCGGAACAGTGAACTACCTTGCTCCACCAAGGTCCACAACATGACTCATTTGGCGTAACGAACAGGATAAAAAAAAGTTCAGATTCTCTAGCCAACTCAAGATGACCACACAAAGTGAGATTGAATCAAGGTGCACCAGCGCTGGACAAGTCAAAACAAGCATCACACCAATCACTGCACCTTATTATTTCAGAGCCCCATGGATGCAAACCTATGACCTGAATGAATTTGTGTCTAACATGAAAAATGTTTTTCACATGTACAATCAATTAGGACCAATAAGGATGCACCACTTTTAAGGAACTGACTCATCGGAGTCCAGAACACAAGGACATGGCCGAACACATATTTAAGAAACTCAGAGTCACATTCCAGAAACATGAATAAACAGTCAGTATTTAACTTATGTGCAAAACAGAAAACTAGTTTGCACCCCTTGCATTGTAACATGGTTTTGTCCAGGAGACTGAAATAAGATACCTCTTCATTTAAGATCCTTAATGAATCAGGCCCCAGATGTTTATTTGCGCAACCAGAGACCAATGGAACATATGCGAGATGAAGAAGCAGATTAGCTTTTGGTACATCAGCTTATAGCTGGTATAAGAGATGAGAGAATTAAGATACAATTAAAGTTAGTGATAATCCAAGATTAAAAATATACATTTAATGAGTTTAAGCGATAGGTGGAACTGGTGAGCAAAGAGGAAGATGAATGAGTAGGGAGCTGGTTTGCCGACCTAGACAGTATCTGCGGCCTAGAAGGACAGATAACTCTCTATTGGCAGCTCATCAAGCTGAAAGCGGGCAATGCTCTGGGTTCCTGGCTGCAGAGGATGCCCAAGGCCTGGCATGGCCAAAGCCATGGCAGTAGAGGACAGATGTAGAGTTACCTTTACTTGAGCAGAGCTAAGGTGAATCTGGAAGAATGCCGGGCCATGGCTGCCAACAGCGGAGGGCTGGCAAATTTTAGCCCAGGAGGTGAAGACTTGATTCCGCCGACTATTAGGTACATTTTAAAGGAAAAAAATGCAGATGGCCCAGTGACCCAGCCTGAGGTAGCCCACTTGGGACCGGCCCTGGGGGCAGATGCTCCCCCTGCCCCCCAACCCAGCTTGCCCCTGGGTGCCAAGCAGCAATCTTGGTCTGTATATATATATGTTATATCATGTGATGGACACAATGGCTGTGCTGTACGTATGTATATATTTTGATGTTAATCATTCAGTGATTGTGTTATATATTGTGTTACATACAGCACTCACCTGAGCCTGCGAGATGTGTATGACAAAGGGTTAATCATAAAAAAAACACTTGGCCTGTCTAAGAGTGATTACAATCCCCCTTTGATTATACCTC
Source organism: Mixophyes fleayi (assembly GCF_038048845.1). Classification (NCBI taxonomy): domain Eukaryota; kingdom Metazoa; phylum Chordata; class Amphibia; order Anura; family Limnodynastidae; genus Mixophyes; species Mixophyes fleayi. Next base: position 2,030,604 of record NC_134410.1, read on the forward strand.
ACTTTAAATTGTCCAATACTGCAACCACCAAGATTTGATTCCAAAGCTAACGTTTTACAGAAGCTCTTTGGCTCTCCCCGAATATATCCCTCTACAATCAAACTTAAATTAACCAGAGTTATAGTAAACCAAACAATCCCCTGCATTTCAGTTATGTAGATTTTTAATAACCAAGCTATCTAGCATGAGAATCCTTTGAGAACACAAAAACAGAGCATTATTAAGGGGAGCTTAATATGATGAAAATGTTACAATGCTTAAGGTATAAAAAAATATAATGGCATACAGTAAATTTGCAAAACAGTTCTTAAATAAATGAAATGGCAACAGAAAACTAGTACTCACACATATGCTTGTAATCCGTTTGCCAGGGAAAGCACGAAACTCGGACAGAAATTCAATAGAAGATTGATCGCCTTAGATCTGACAATGGATAACAGTTTTTCATGGGTTTTTTTCATGGCCTGGGGGGATTTTTGCGCAAACTGTGAGTTCACATGTTAGAAAAAAATCATATCTGGGTGGGCAATGATTTATATATTTTATATTCTTATTTTATTAACTCGTTATTACGTCATAATCGCAACAGCTCCCATTTTAACGAGGTGACACGGAAATGGGACACATGTAAGACGGTTTCCATGCCCACTTGGCAAAATACTTCTATTTTGATGCAATATCCCATCAACATAGTCTTGCTCATTGCCCTTCTGGGGCTGGACAGTGTAATTGGGCGAGTTGGTGCCCCCACCAGAATCATTTTCCCTCTCTGTGATATGAGATCCATGCACACTTTGGTTTACATTCATAGTGCTGCTCTCCGTCCTGGGTCTAAACCTGAGCCTCCCACAGTGACCTATCACATACCTGGAGTCTATCTCTTGACAGAGCATTAGGTAGACAAGTGAAATCTTTGGTTTACAGATATCCTGCTCCCACTGACCCCTAACCAGGATTCTCGGATCTAGGCCCATCACTTGGAAAGACTTTAACCTTGGATTGGTACTGCTCAGGGTCTCTGCACCCGAACCGCTTGGTAGGTTACGTGGCCCTGTTTGGTCTGTTGCAACTCGCTGGGCTGCCCTGTGAGTGACAGTGTTGGTATTACCTGTATCTCTTCCTGAAAACTCAGTATATTCAGCACTCCCTGAGTCCCCCTCTGATCAGTCCTGAAGTTCTGGACTCTGGTAATTCAGAGACAGAACCATCCACCCTCTGTGTCTGGCCAGTGTCCCAGTTAGACAGTTCCCTCTCATTGTCACCCACCACCTTTAATACCCCTTCCTTTCTATGTACCAGGCTGAGACTGGGGTAACTCCACTGTGAACCTCTCACATTTACCAAGAGGGGCTCCTCATGGGGGCTAGCCGAGAAAACATGGTTCTCCCTCTTGCACTCACTTAAGTGGGACCCTCCATCCGGCTTAGTCAGATTGCTGACCACACAGTCCTTTGGATGGAAAGGGTTAAGGCTGGGGTCGCTCTCCTGACCCCTGTGAACTTCTTCTGTTTGGGGCTAATTGAGATACCACCCTCCTCCCCTTCAGACTTATCTATGTGGGACTCCAAATCATCTACCACAGTGTTGGACATTGTTGCTTCAGAAACAGAGAGGTAAATGTTTCCCTCTGCCCTCCCTCTCAGTCATATTTTACCCCTAATTAAGAACTGTGGAAGAGCATGATTAGATTCGAACACCGCTGGATTAATAACATCATCATCAGAGATATATTAATCAGTACGCAGCAAAACATTTGTAGAAATATTGTCAGAAACCCCTAATTCTCACAACCCCCTCCCACCACCCCTAGGTACACCCCAGTTACAGAAATAGTCTTCCCCAGAATGATTTCCTCTGAACTCACAAGCGCTGAAAGCACTAGGGCACCAGCTATGCCTGTGTCTCTCAGCCCCACAGTTACCTTGTCACCCACCGTGTCTTTGGGCTCTTCTCTGGGACTAGTGGGGAAGAAATTAGGGAAGGTATCTCCATAATGGTGGGTATAGGCGTCTTCTTCTCAAGACAGGTGGTACTGATGAGCCTCACTTTGTTACAAACAAAACACTAGCTGGTGCCTCCTAAATTTGGCTTTGTACCCAACCTCTAGGAAAAAGAAACAGCTGGTGAAGTTGTAGAGGGGTATTGGGGTGCTACTCCAGCACACCCCCTATCCAGGGAATCCTGTGGACGCCTTAGTAATGTTGTATTTGTCAGCGAGTCTGGCTTCCTCTTCAGATAAGGCAGGGTCACCACCCCTTACCCATCCTTCACGTACCCTGGGTACTCTGCCGCCTGCATGGCAGGTTGACCCTCTTGATACTGTTGTAAAAGCTGCATCTTTGTTGTAATATCCACAGTCCTAAAAGAATATGTCCATGAACTGTAAGAGTCCTCGAAAAACAACAGTCCTGTGCACTCTGCCAACTCCACTGCCACAGCCATTCTCTGCTGCAGGGCTCTGCCCCCCCCTGGCACAATCCTCCTACAAGAAAACAAGAGGATCTCTATTAATTGATCTTTGCTTTTGACAATGCTTGGAATTCCTCTGTCCTCACATTGCACAAGGTACATAGGCAGTGGCTCCCACCTTTGCACACATTGAGCCCCAAAATAAAGGATGAAAAACAGAGGAAGGGAAAACAGTTTGCACTTATATGTCTTAGAATATTATAAGCATTGAATTCTGTCTTTGGGGAATTAGTCTGTCTTCCCTCTCACAAGAATCACACAGACATTATTCACTTAAGTTGTTAAATAAAGTGTCCCACAAGCGTCTCCCCCAATTTGTCACATCCCAGCACTCACCTGTGCTTGTGTGACATGCATGTGGACAAAAGGTAACTCACAACAGCTCATCTGGTCTGTCTAAAAATGATTAAAGCACCCGTTATTATACCTCAAATTCACTATGAATTGTCCAATACTGCCACCACTGACATTTGAACCCAAAGCTAACACGTGGTGGAAGTTATTCCCTTCTAAATTAATTTTGTCCCATTACAACCAACACTTAATTTACTCAGAGTTATTGAAGACCAGACAATGCCTGGTATTTTAGCTAGGTAGCATCTATAAAACTAAGATATCTAGCACATGAATTCCTTTAAACACAAGGACAGAATGTTATTAAATTGAGTTTAATGCTTAAGGTATAAAAGAAATGTAATAAAGGGACTTGCAATAAAGTTGCAAAACAGTTATTAAACTATAAAAGAATAACAGCAGACAACTAGCACTCACATACAGTATATGTATGCAATGTAATGGGAAATCTAATTTAACTGTGTCAGCATAGTTAAATTAACCCCCATCGTTACTTGTACTATTTGAGTTCACATGTTAAAACAAGTCATATCTGGGTGAGGAATCATTTATACATTTTATATTTTTATTTTATTAACTCGTGGTCAGGTCATAAAACAATATATTATATGATGTGATGGATAAAGTGACTGTGCTGTATATATATATATATTATATGATGTGATAAATATATAGGCGAGAGAGAGAGAGAGTATTTGGGGTTAGAATAGTTAGAGCTCTACAGTTGTTTAATAAATGACTTAACTCATTTTAAGACAAACACTTTGCTGAATGTTTCAGTTAATGCAACTGACGATATCTTCTAGGAAACTTCACTTCAAGTAACCCACATCTCATGTTCATCTACATTGTATTACTATACAAACATATCCATATTGTATTACCCAAAGTAACCCTCATATATTATATATCTACACTACATAACCATAACTGTTTCTCAAATAGGACAGCCTTAAGCCTTAAATATTAACACATACATATATGCTGTATTATTGTATATATATATATATAGCCTAACTGTATCACCATAAGTATGACTCCTATATAAATGCAGTACTTTTACATCAATACAGTATTACTATTAATAAACATTGTATGTTCATAAAGATACATTTGTATCCTATTAAACAATTACAAATAGATAGATAGATAGATAGATAGATAGATAGATAGATAGATAGATAGATAGATAGATAGTTAGATAGATAGATATTGTCTTACTTCAAATAATTCCATAAATTACTATTTACAATAAACTGTGATATATATTTATATAACTATATACATACATACTCTATTACCATAGAAGAGCTTCATATAAATTATAATTCTATACTGAATTATATAAGATAATATAATAATATACATCAATATGGTATTACTCTAATTAATACTCAACTATTATTACATAATCAGTCATATTGTATTTCCATGAATAATCCCCATATATAAACATATGTATCAGTATTATATTACCATAAATTAAATTTAACAATATACAGCCATTCTGAATTACCATATTTTAGACTAATATAATAAAAGGTACATATTTATGTATACGCCATATATTTTAAACTATATTCCTATTCTATTACCATAGATTAGCCTCATGTAATACATTATGCATCCATAAAAGATTATTATAAATCAGCCTCATATATAACTATACACATCCATACTGTATTACCATTGCTTAAAGTCATATAATAAGTTATGTATCCATACTGTATTACTATAAATCAACCTCATATGTTACTCTATACATCCATATTTTATTACCATAGATTAGCCTCATATAATAAATTGTATATCCCTATTATATGACTGTAAAAATATCATATATTAATATACATGTACTTATATTCAGTATTAATTTGAACAAGTCCCATCACTTATATATTTAAATTGTATTTCCATAAATTGCCCTTATATAATAAGTTTTAGAGCCATACTGCATTATGTACAGAAGCCTCATATATTAATATACATCCAAACTCGATTACCATAAATTAGCTTACTATATATCTATATACAGCCATAATGTATTACTATAGATTATACTCATATAATAACTTACATATCCATACTATATCACTATCAATAAGTCTCATATATTAACATATTACCATAATTTATTACCATAGATAAGCCTCATATAATAAGTTATACATCTATACTACATTTCTAAAAATAGTTCTCATGTATAACTGTATACAATTATACTGTAATACTAAAACTCAACTTTAATATATAATGTATTATAATAAATAAACCTCATATAATAAGTTATATAACCATACTATATTACTAAAACATAAGTCTCATTTATCACTGTTTGCATCCATACTGTATTACTATTTAAAAAAACCTTAATTTTAATATATAACGTATTATCATAGATTAGCCTCATATAATAACTTATTTATCCCTATTGCAATAAATAAGTCTCATACATAACTATATACATGCATATTGTATTACCATAGATAAGCCTCATATAATAAGTTATACATCTATACTACATTACTAAAAATAGTTCTCATGTATAACTGTATACAATTATACTGTGATACTAAAACTCAACTTTAATATATAATGTATTATAATAAATAAACCTCATATAATAAGTTATATAACCATACTATATTACTAAAACATAAGTCTCATTTATCACTGTTTGCATCCATACTGTATTACTATTTAAAAAAACCTTAATTTTAATATATTCTGTATTATCATAGATTAGCCTCATATAATAAGTTTTAAATCCATACATCATTCCTGTAATTAAGCATCAAATATTAATATATCCATCCATACTGTATTACCATAAAAACCTTAACTTTTAATATATATTGTATTATCATTGAGCAGCTTCAGTGATAAATTATATATCCATAATGTGTGTGTGTGTGTGTGTGTGTGTGTGTGTGTGTGTGTGTGTGTGTGTGTGTGTGTGTTTCTCCTTCTATTTCTATACATAATCCATATATTTATATATATATATATATATATATATATATATATATATTTATTTATTTTATATTTGAGGATTATGTATAAAGTGTGTGTGTATATATATATATATATATATATATATATATATATATATATATATATATATATATATATATACTTTATCACTATAAATATTCCCCATTTATATAACTATATATATCCGTACTGCATTCATTACCATATATTAGCCTCATATAATAAGTTATATATGCATACTGTACGACTATAAATAAGTATATATTAATAACCTATATAATAATATCGAAATATTAGAGGTCCTAGACTGAAGTTTTGAACATGTCTAATTCCTGGCTGTCATGGTTGATTAATTGTCGGTGAGTTAATTTTACTCCCCCCATCCTGCACACAGACCCCCAGTATGTACAATCCTATCATTAATATTTGTTTCTTCTGTATTCAACAAGACACAAACTTACTAAATCTACAACTATATAATATGTACCTACATATTTAATCTAAAGGTTTATGAATTTTAGAAGTAGGGTGCACAAGTTATGGGGTTTGGAGGGGGGGATAATGTGTGAGAGGGGTGGGGGCAGCCACGTGATATATTAAGGAAGGGGGTGGGAGGACATGAGAAATTCATTGCTTCTGATTAACCAGGAGAGAGTCATTTGTCATCTTATAACCAGAAACATATTGCTCGTAATTCGGTATAAACAGAACAATTCTTCTCTTATCTCATTTAAACAGAACAAATCGCTGAATTATGTGTCTGTCCACAGCCAAATCAGTGGCAATTATTAATTATGAATATTATTCGTGCTATTAACACTGTACAATTAGATACACGTTCCGGCTATAGAATATAATGCGTAATGGTGAGGACACATATGTGATGATTTTCACAAAGATACAAAGTATCAGACAACACTTTACATAGTTCTCACCAATATTTAATTTTCATAGATACAAAGTATCAGACGACACTTTACATAAACTTCTTACCAACATTTAATGTTCACAAAGATACAAAGTAAAAGGTGACACTTAACATAGATCAGTTGATACCGATATTTTGAAAAGTTTCATTACCGGTGAATCCAAACCCATTTCACAAACGGTGCCATTAATCTGCATTTTAAGCTTTACAGACAGCAACAGTAGAAGCATTTCTAAAGTGTCAATTTATTGCATCAACTTATAAATGTGAGAGCTCGCCCGTCTCCTGATATATAAGTGCTGGACATAGATGTATTATATTAATATAGCATTACATGGGACCTGCAGCTGTCTCAATAACTGCAGTCTCACCCTCTCATTGTATCAGGGCCACTCTCTGTATTGTCAGCTGTCTCCGGCTTTCTGTGTGTGCAGATCTTCCCCAGCCATCCCCTTGTGTCCTGCATCCATGGTGCACTTGGACAAGAGGTGAAGGTCCCTGAATAGATGTCACCACACTGAGTGACAGGAGTGACAGCGTTCCCGGCTGTATGAAACAATTACACACAATCAGCCTGCAGCCTTTCTGCAAAAGACACACAAGACACAAACCCGTAATCACTCTGCATAGATATTATATTATAATAACGTACGTTAGAATCGTTGTTCTGCAGTTTGTCTATAGGAACTATTGCTGTTTCTGGCCATTGCAATTAATATATAGTTTCTGTCAATAAACTGAAGTTAACACCTATATATTAATGTTAATATCTAAATACCAGACTCCAGCTTTCTTCCAATGGCCAAAAGCCCCCGGCCCCGGGTTGGAAGAAAGTCTCAGCACAGAATTATATTATCCTGAATGGTGGAGTTTCGAACATAAGTTTTTTTTATTCAGCAAAAGAAAATGTGCGATATTTTTCTTGCAACAGTGTCTCCGGCGAGTTCTTTCTCCCGTGTCCAGACGGGGTCGTCTATTGAAAAGAAGCTTCTTTTATTCTGTGCAGGGCAGGGGATTTGTGGCCATGGTCCCCCCTTTATCCCTCTCTCTATGGAAACCCAGATCATGGGGAGAAAAATGTGAGTCTGAATAAAGGCAATCAGCAGAGAGAACCGCATCTGTTACACTAGGGAAGTAAGACTGACAGCGACCAGCAATAGAAACCTCTTACAGCTACTTATAGGGAGACTGAGAGTCACTGCAAGAGATGGGAAGATACTGAGAGTCACTGCAAGAGATGGCCAGAGACTGAGACTCCCTGCAAGAGATGAAGAGAGACTGAGACTCCCTGCAAGAGATGGGGAGACTGAGAGTCACTGCAAGAGATGGGCAGAGACTGAGACTCCCTGCAAGAGATGGGGAGACTGAGAGTCACTGCAAGAGATGGAGTAGAGACTGAGGGTCACTGCAAGAGATGGGGAGAGACTGAGGGTCACTGCAAGAGATGGAGTAGAGACTGAGAGTCACTGCAAGAGATGGGCAGAGACTGAGACTCCCTGCAAGAGATGGGGAGACTGAGAGTCACTGCAAGAGATGGGCAGAGACTTAGGGTCACTGGAAGAGATGGGGAGAGACTGAGATTAACTGCAAGAGATGGGGAGAGACTGAGGGTCACTGCAAGAGATGGGCAGAGACTTAGGGTCACTGGAAGAGATGGAGAGAGACTGAGAGTCACTGCAAGAGATGGGGAGAGACTGAGAGTCACTGCAAGAGATGGGCAGAGACTGAGGGTCACTGCGAGAGATGGGGAGAGACTGAGAGTCACTGCAAGAGATGGGGAGAGACTGAGAGTCACTGCAAGAGATGGGGAGAGACTGAGGGTCACTGCAAGAGATGGGGGAGATACTGAGAGTCACTGCAAGAGATGGGGAGAGACTGAGGGTCACTGCAAGAAATGGGGGAGAGACTGAGGGTCACTGCAAGAGATGGAGAGAGACTGAGAGTCACTGCAAGAGATGGGAAGAGACTGAGGGTCACTGCAAGAGATGGGGAGAGACTGAGAGTCACTGCAAGAGATGGGGAGAGACTGAGGGTCACTGCAAGAGATGGGGAGAGACTGAGAGTCACTGCAAGAGATGGGGAGAGACTGAGAGTCACTGCAAGAGATGGGGAGAGACTGAGGGTCACTGCAAGAGATGGGGATAGACTGAGAGTCACTGCAAGAGATGGGCAGAGACTGAGGGTCACTGCGAGAGATGGGGAGAGACTGAGAGTCACTGCAAGAGATGGGGAGAGACTGAGAGTCACTGCAAGAGATGGGGAGAGACTGAGGGTCACTGCAAGAGATGGGGGAGATACTGAGAGTCACTGCAAGAGATGGGGAGAGACTGAGGGTCACTGCAAGAAATGGGGGAGAGACTGAGGGTCACTGCAAGAGATGGAGAGAGACTGAGAGTCACTGCAAGAGATGGGGAGAGACTGAGGGTCACTGCAAGAGATGGGGAGAGACTGAGAGTCACTGCAAGAGATGGGGAGAGACTGAGGGTCACTGCAAGAGATGGTGAGAGACTGAGAGTCACTGCAAGAGATGGGGAGAGACTGAGAGTCACTGCAAGAGATGGGGAGAGACTGAGGGTCACTGCAAGAGATGGGGATAGACTGAGAGTCACTGCAAGAGATGGGGAGAGACTAAGAGTCACTGCAAGAGATAGGTAGAGACTGAGAGTCACTGCAAGAGATGGGGAGAGACTGAGAGTCACTGCAAGAGATGGGGAGAGACTGAGGGTCACTGCAAGAGATGGGGAGAGACTGAGGGTCACTGCAAGAGATGGGGAGAGACTGAGGGTCACTGCAAGAGATGGGGAGAGACTGAGGGTCACTGCAAGAGATGGGCAGAGACTGAGGGTCACTGCAAGAGATGGGGAGAGACTGAGGGTCACTGCAAGAGATGGGCAGAGACTGAGGGTCACTGCAAGAGATGGGGAGAGACTGAGAGTCACTGCAAGAGATGGGGAGAGACTGAGAGTCACTGCAAGAGATGGGGAGAGACTGAGAGTCACTGCAAGAGATGGGCAGAGACTGAGGGTCACTGCAAGAGATGGGGAGAGACTGAGGGTCACTGCAAGAGATGGGCAGAGACTGAGGGTCACTGCAAGAGATGGGGAGAGACTGAGAGTCACTGCAAGAGATGGGGAGAGACTGAGAGTCACTGCAAGAGATGGGGAGAGACTGAGAGTCACTGCAAGAGATGGGGAGAGACTGAGAGTCACTGCAAGAGATGGGCAGAGACTGAGAGTCACTGCAAGAGATGGGGAAAGACTGAGGGTCACTGCAAGGGATGGAGAGACTGAGAGTCACTGCAAGAGATGGAGAGACTGCGGGTCACTGCAAGAGATGGAGAGAGACTGAGAGTCACTGCAAGAGATGGAGAGACTGAGGGTCACTGCAAGAGATGAGGAGAGACTGAGGGTCACTGCAAGAGATGGGGAGAGACTGAGGGTCACTGCAAGAGATGGGGAGACTGAGAGTCACTGCAAGAGATGGAGAGAGACTGAGAGTCACTGCAAGAGATGGAGAGACTGAGGGTCACTGCAAGAGATGAGGAGAGACTGAGGGTCACTGCAAGAGATGGGGAGAGACTGAGGGTCACAGCAAGAGATGGGGAGAGACTGGGGGTCACTGCAAGAGATGGGGAGAGACTGAGAGTCACTGCAAGAGATGGAGAGACTGAGGGTCACTGCAAGAGATGGGGAGAGACTGAGAGTCACTGCAAGAGAAGGGGAGACTGAGAGTCACTGCAAGAGATGGAGAGACTGAGAGTCACTGCAAGAGATGGAGAGACTGAGAGTCACTGCAAGAGATGGGGAGAGACTTAGGGTCACTGCAAGAGATAAGGAGAGACTGAGGGTCACTGCAAGAGATGGGGAGAGACTGAGGGTCACTGCAAGAGATGGGGAGAGACTGAGGGTCACTGCAAGAGATGGGGAGAGACTGAGAGTCACTGAAAGAGATGGTGAGAGACTGAGGGTCACTGCGAGAGATGGGGAGAGACTGAGGGTCACTGGAAGAGATGGTGAGAGACTGAGGGTCACTGCAAGAGATGGGGAGAGACTGAGGGTCACTGCAAGAGATGGGGAGAGACTGAGAGTCACTGAAAGAGATGGTGAGAGACTGAGGGTCACTGCGAGAGATGGGGAGAGAGTGAGGGTCACTGGAAGAGATGGTGAGAGACTGAGGGTCACTGCAAGAGATGGGGAGAGACTGAGGGTCACTGCAAGAAATAGAGGAGTGACTGAGAGTCACTGCAAGAGATGGGGAGAGACTGAGGGTCACTGCAAGAGATGGGGAGAGACTGAGGGTCACTGCAAGAGATGGGGGAGTGACTGAGAGTCACTGCAAGAGATGGGGAGAGACTGAGGGTCACTGCAAGAGATGGGGAGAGACTGAGGGTCACTGCAAGAGATAGGTAGAGACTGAGGGTCACTGCAAGAGATAGGTAGAGACTGAGCGTCACTGCAAGAGTTGGGGAGAGACTGAGGGTCACTGCAAGAGATGGGGAGATACTGAGGGTCATTGCAAGAGATGGGGAGAGAGTGAGGGTCACTGCAAGAGATGGGGAGAGACTGAGAGTCACTGCAAGAGATGGGGAGAGACTGAGAGTCACTGAAAGAGATGGGGAGAGACTGAGGGTCATTTCAAGAGATGGGGAGAGACTGAGGGTCACTGCAAGAGATGGTGGAGTGACTGAGAATCACTGCAAGAGATGGGGAGAGACTGAGAGTCACTGCAAGAGATGGGGAGAGACTGAGGATCACTGCAAGAGATGGGGAGAGACTGAGGGTCACTGCAAGAGATGGGAAGAGACTGAGGGTCACTGCAAGACATAGGTAGAGACTGAGCGTCACTGCAAGAGTTGGGGAGAGACTGAGGGTCACTGCAAGAGATAGGTAGAGACTGAGAGTCACTGCAAGAGATGGGGAGAGACTGAGGGTCAGGGAAAGAGATAGAGGAGAGACTGAGTGTCACTGCAAGAGATGGGGAGAGAGTGAGGGTCACTGCAAGAGATGGGGAGAGACTGAGAGTCACTGCAAGAGATGGGGAGAGACTGAGGGTCACTGCAAGAGATAGGTAGAGACTGAGAGTCACTGCAAGAGATGGGGAGAGACTGAGGGTCACTGCAAGAGATGAGGAGAGACTGAGGGTCACTGTAATAGATGGGGAGAGACTGAGAGTCACTGCAATAGATAGGGCACTGACTGAGAGTCACTGCAAGAGATGGGGAGAGACTGAGGGTCACTGCAAGAGATGGGGGAGTGACTGAGTGTCACTGCAAGAGATGGGGAGAGACTGAGAGTCACTGCAAGAGATGGGGAGAGACTGAGGGTCACTGCAAGAGATGGGGAGAGAATGAGGGTCACTGCAAGAGATGGGGAGAGACTGAGGGTCACTGCAAGAGATGGGGAGAGACTGAGAGTCACTGAAAGAGATGGTGAGAGACTGAGGGTCACTGCGAGAGATGGGGAGAGACTGAGGGTCACTGGAAGAGATGGTGAGAGACTGAGGGTCACTGCAAGAGATGGGGAGAGACTGAGGGTCACTGCAAGAGATGGGGAGAGACTGAGAGTCACTGAAAGAGATGGTGAGAGACTGAGGGTCACTGCGAGAGATGGGGAGAGACTGAGGGTCACTGGAAGAGATGGTGAGAGACTGAGGGTCACTGCAAGAGATGGGGAGAGACTGAGGGTCACTGCAAGAAATAGAGGAGTGACTGAGAGTCACTGCAAGAGATGGGGAGAGACTGAGGGTCACTGCAAGAGATGGGGAGAGACTGAGGGTCACTGCAAGAGATGGGGGAGTGACTGAGAGTCACTGCAAGAGATGGGGAGAGACTGAGGATCACTGCAAGAGATGGGGAGAGACTGAGGGTCACTGCAAGAGATAGGTAGAGACTGAGGGTCACTGCAAGAGATAGGTAGAGACTGAGCGTCACTGCAAGAGTTGGGGAGAGACTGAGGGTCACTGAAAGAGATGGGGAGATACTGAGGGTCATTGCAAGAGATGGGGAGAGAGTGAGGGTCACTGCAAGAGATGGGGAGAGACTGAGAGTCACTGAAAGAGATGGGGAGAGACTGAGGGTCACTTCAAGAGATGGGGAGAGACTGAGGGTCACTGCAAGAGATGGTGGAGTGACTGAGAATCACTGCAAGAGATGGGGAGAGACTGAGAGTCACTGCAAGAGATGGGGAGAGACTGAGGATCACTGCAAGAGATGGGGAGAGACTGAGGGTCACTGCAAGAGATGGGAAGAGACTGAGGGTAACTGCAAGACATAGGTAGAGACTGAGCATCACTGCAAGAGTTGGGGAGAGACTGAGGGTCACTGCAAGAGATAGGTAGAGACTGAGAGTCACTGCAAGAGATGGGGAGAGACTGAGGGTCAGGGAAAGAGATAGAGGAGAGACTGAGTGTCACTGCAAGAGATGGGGAGAGAGTGAGGGTCACTGCAAGAGATGGGGAGAGACTGAGAGTCACTGCAAGAGATGGGGAGAGACTGAGGGTCACTGCAAGAGATAGGTAGAGACTGAGAGTCACTGCAAGAGATGGGGAGAGACTGAGGGTCACTGCAAGAGATGAGGAGAGACTGAGGGTCACTGTAATAGATGGGGAGAGACTGAGAGTCACTGCAATAGATAGGGCACTGACTGAGAGTCACTGCAAGAGATGGGGAGAGACTGAGGGTCACTGCAAGAGATGGGGGAGTGACTGAGTGTCACTGCAAGAGATGGGGAGAGACTGAGAGTCACTGCAAGAGATGGGGAGAGACTGAGGGTCACTGCAAGAGATGGGGAGAGAATGAGGGTCACTGCTTGAGATGGGGAGAGACTGAGGGTCACTGCAAGAGATAGGTAGAGACTGAGAGTCACTGCGAGAGATGGGGAGAGACTGAGAGTCACTGCAAGAGATAGGTAGAGACTGAGAGTCACTGCAAGAGATGGGGAGAGACTGATGGTCAGGGAAAGAGATGAGGAGAGACTGATGGTCACTGCAAGAGATGGGGAGAGACTGAGAGTCACTGCAAGAGATGGGGAGAGACTGAGGGTCACTGCAAGAGATGGGGAAAGACTGAGGGTCACTGCAATAGATGGGGAGAGACTGAGAGTCACTGCAAGAGATGGGGAGAGACTGAGGGTCACTGCAAGAGATAGGTAGAGACTGAGAGTCACTGCAAGAGATGGGGAGAGACTGAGAGTCACTGCAAGAGATGGGGAGAGACTGAGGGTCACTGCAATAGATGGGGAGAGACTGAGAGTCACTGCAATAGATAGGGCACTGACTAAGAGTCACTGCAAGAGATGGAGTAGAGACTGAGAGTCACTGCAAGAGATGGGGGAGTGACTGAGAGTCACTGCAAGAGATGGGGAGAGACTGAGGGCTAGATTTACTAAGCTGCGGGTTTGAAAAAGTGGGGATGTTGCCTATAGCAACCAATCAGATTCTAGCTGTCATTTTGTAGAATGTACTAAATAAATGAAAGCTAGAATCTGATTGGTTGCTATAGGCAACATCCCCACTTTTTCAAACTCTCAGCTTAGAAAATCTAGCCCTGAGGGTCACTGCAAGAGATGGGGAGAGACTGAGAGTCACTGTAAGAGATGGGGATAGACTGGGAGTCACTGCAAGAGATAGAGGAGAGGCTGGGAGTGACTGCAAGAGATGGGGAGAGAGTCAGTGCAAAAAATTAATAAACAACAGAAAATTGTAAATTTGAAATTCAGTTATAGAAAAAAGTATATATATATATATATATATATATATATATATATATAAATACCCAATTATGGAGATCCTATACATTCATACATTTGCTACAGATACTTACCTTTTATCAGGTCTATAGGCAGCTGTACAAGAAAGAGGTTTAATGTCTCAATCACACAGCTTGAACTATGACACAAAATGAGCCTATTTAGCCATTATAAGAATCTCTGAAATACTGCAACAATTACAGGACCTAAAGAGCTTTCAGTACTCAGCAAGGAATCAGGAGTCAGTATCACATCTATACAACACTAAACTGGGATTAGACAAAGATTTAATCTGGGGGAACTACAAACAATGTGAGGAAAGCTGGAAAAGTTCCCACAGTGCAGAGGAAGTATTATACCTTATAATGGGGGGTACAGGGGTCAGACGGGGGGTGCAGTGATGGCCGCTCTCAGGAGCTGAGTCCATTGCTGACACCTTTTGACCTGAGAATTCTGCCTGAGGCAGAAAACTTTCATTTAATGCTCCAGCAGTCTCACTGGGAAGAACACAAATGAGCACTTCACAACCTCACCTTCACATGGGGATCCTAACATGTATACATATATGTAAATATGTATTAAACACACCCTCTGGACTCAGAGAAGGGTAACAGATGACAGGGAGAGCCTGTAGTCAGATTGTCCCTTACAGAATATTCAGAAATATCTGAAAACTTCCCATTATTGCAGCAAATGGAATAAGACCTGGAGGGCATCTCAAACAGTTTATTATAGAGCAGCAATGACACAATTCTTCTATCCTAGAGGAAGCATCTACATTATTGCACAACATGCACACTACACACAACCACTACATCTGTGTGATAAACACACAACCACTACATCAGTGTGATAAACACACAACCACTATATCTGTGTGATAAACACACAACCACTGCATCTGTGTAAGAAACACACAATCACTGCATCAGTGTGATAAACACACAATCACTGCATCTGTGTGATAAACACACAATCACTGCATCAGTGTGATAAACACACAATCACTGCATCAGTGTGATAAACACAAAACCATTATATATGTGTGATAAACACACAACCACTACATCAGTGTGATAAACACACAATCACTGCATCTGTGTAACAAACACACAATCACTGCATCAGTGTGATAAACACACAACCACTGAATACACAATACTCCAGACAGTGATGTCCAAACTTCTCCTCTGTATTCTATAAATAACGATTCCCCAGTCTGTAAATATTAATTTGCATCTCAGGACTTTATATTTACAGCTGTGGTTGTAATCAGTGCATTGTGTTACTTCTGGGTAAACAAAGTTATTACACATCAAAAGCCACAAAAACCATACACATATATAAAACAAAGCATTAAACAGATATTGTGGAGAAGGATTTCAAACCGCGTGTTAGGTAGTAATAGTGTATAAATATAAGACACTTATTATATAGTAACTTGGGAGCCCGTATATGTCGCTGTAATCTGCAGGTAAATAATATGAAATCCCTAATTACATCTTCCCACATAATCTACATTTCTCTTCTATAAACAGACCCACATCCCAAAGACACATCAACCTTTATATTAACCTACAGCAGGAAATGAGCAGACATTAACACGGAGGCGCAGCAAGACTGTGACATTAACCTACATAATGCGGAATATTATTTACAAAGTGAATTTTGTCAGATGGCAGAAAATCATTTCTCAGCATTGCAGGAAAATCAGTCAGTTCTGCAGCTCACCTTGTGTTCTCCAGATATTCTCTATTTCCAGGACAATTCCTGCACCTTCGGCAGTCCTGGCTTCTTACACAAACTAATGCCTTAATGACTTTCTCTTCCACGCTCGCCTTCTTTTATTTCTGCTAAACAGATGAAAATATATGCTAATTTAAATCAAGCTTAACCTAGGAGCTCTTGCAATATATTTAATGGAATTTCCAAACCAATAAGAGTCCTGATGCACTGTTCTATAAGTGCAAATATAATTAGGCAGCTCGCTTAGCTCGTCTATTATGCAACGAAAGGTCATTTTTTAACTGAGGGGACTGTGAAAGGTATTTAACAAGTGTTTTATATCTACAGTGTCACTTACCGCGCACGAATTATACAAAAGATAAAACCTACCTTCATAGAAAACAGCTAAGAAACTTTATACGTTTTATACGTAGAAAAGAGAAACTGAGAGAAACAGATTCATGTCTTTATTGCATGTCAGGGGAAAATAAACAGGACAATATATTCAGTGTGTATATATATATATATATATATATATATATATATATATATATATATATATATATATTTAGAATGCAGATTAATATTTTAACAACACACTGAAAAGGAGATGGAAATTTATTTTATTACACTAGAGATCGTCTGTTGCACGGGATTTAATCCGTTCTTTTCACACTTTGGGACGTATTGTGCGCCTGACATTGCCCCAAATAGTCAGCTACCTAGTGATGGGTGCAGAAAACCGAACACAGAGCTCTTGCGGTTACATCTGCGGAAGAATTATGCGGATTTGATGCAAATATGGTGTTTTTTGCATGACTGGCACCTCGCTGTGCGCTTTCCCTGCAACGCGCTTTTGCATAGTAAATTGCGCGCAGCTTAACGCGCCTGGGAGACGGATGAGCGCAGCGTGCGAGTGTTGTCAGTGCGTCCTGACTGCTCTGCGTTGCAGGAGGAGGTAAGAGGGACATGACCAGCACATGATGGGAAGAAGGGAAATATTTAGCCACCGTGCACACGCTGCCATAGCAGGAATTAATCATAATTATTACATATCTGGCATGGAGTTTTCTTTCATAATTGCAGGCGGGCAGGGAAGGGTTACTCAGCCTGCAGGAGCCAATGAAGGGCTCAGACTCACTTCCTCCTCAGTCACATTTAACTCCTCAGTTTACCAGGCTGCAGTGGAGACAGGGTCCCTCCTACTTGGTGGTCCATTGGCAGAAGGGGAGGCTAGCCAGTGGAGGAGGGGTCCCCATTGGCTGCAGTGGCTGTCACTCACACACCGGTTGCTGATTTGGCTCCCTTGCCTTGTAGATGTCAAAGGCTGGTGCTGCTCCCATTGCCACATTATAACTGGTAGGGGATCTACACCGAGCAATGGCCACAGCTGCTTCTAATCCCTACAGCATCCTCAGCACCTCATCCCTGGTCCATGCAGACTCTGCGGGCATGCAGCAAGGGAGTCCTTTTAGGAATCCGCAGAAACTACTCCAAAGTGACTACCTGCAGGGGCTCCCCAGCAATGGCCACCCGCTCGGGCACCACTGGATGACCAGTCTCAGTGATGGTAACCCTTGGTCTACAAGCCTAGCCAACAGCCCCCTGGACCAACAGGACATTAAACCAGGCAGAGAAGATCTACAGCTGGGGACTATCATCCATCACAGGTCACCCCATGTTAGCCATCACTCACCCCATACAAATCACCCTAATGCCTGGGGAGCTAGCCCAGCTCACAACACATCGCTCACCTCCAGCGCACAAGCTATAAATGTCTACTCTCAATCTGGCTTCACGGTCAGTGGAATGCTGGACCATGGAGGTCTCACACCCCCTCCACAGACGGTCAGCACGCAGAGCCTGCACCCCGTGCTCAGGGATCCCGACCACGGAGACCTGGGATCCCACCACTGCCAGGACCACTCCGACGAGGAGACCCCCACGTCCGACGAGCTGGAGCAGTTTGCCAAGCAGTTCAAACAAAGACGCATCAAGCTGGGCTTCACCCAGGCAGATGTTGGCTTGGCACTGGGGACCCTGTATGGCAATGTCTTCTCCCAGACCACCATCTGCAGGTTTGAGGCTCTCCAGCTCAGCTTTAAGAACATGTGCAAATTGAAACCTCTGCTGAACAAGTGGTTGGAAGAGGCTGATTCCTCCACAGGTAGCCCCACCAGCATTGACAAAATAGCTGCCCAGGGAAGGAAAAGGAAGAAGAGAACCTCCATAGAGGTGAGTGTCAAAGGGGTGCTGGAGACTCACTTTCTGAAATGTCCCAAACCTGCCGCCCTGGAGATCTCCTCCTTGGCAGACAGCCTCCAGCTGGAGAAGGAAGTGGTCCGGGTCTGGTTTTGTAACAGAAGACAAAAAGAGAAAAGAATGACTCCACCAGGAGACCCCCAACAACACGAGGTCTACTCTCACAATGTCAAAACAGACACCTCTTGCCATGAGCTCTGACTATAGGCTGACACCGGGCAGGACTTGGGGGAAAACAGTGGATTTTTTTTTATTTTATTTTTGCTTTTGTTCTAACGGTTTTCTTTGTTTATTTTAACTTATGTTCTATTGTTTTGGCGGAAAAGAAAAACGAAAACTTTTACAAATAAAATAAATAAAAAAAAGACTTTTCGGGAGCCCTGCGTTCCAGACCTGGCAATATAACTGCTACTACATACACGCTGTTTACTATAAACAGATTTGTTTCTTTTTGGTATCTACTGGAAAGAAGAGAGTTGTGCCTCTGTTCACCTTCCTGCGCCTTTGATTACATCAGATATATATCAGGTGACTTCGTTTTACAATAGAATAGTTTTCTTTCAATCTGGAGATAATCTGGGATTTTGGTCCCCCCCCCCCCCCCCTCCCCATGTTTGAAGGTGTTTTGCTACAATGTATACACAATATTTGTGATCACAGTTTGCATTGTTCCAATCGGTCCCACATGGTGATCTTCCCTCTTCCATGTTAGTTGAGGATGTATCTTTCTTTTTAACCAATCGAACCACAAGTATATCTTCTGTATGTCATATGAATCATTTATGTAATGAGAAAGGCTGGATATAACCATTTCTGCATGCCATGTATTCAACAAGACTTTTTATTTATTTTAGTCAAACATATCATTATGCATTTATATATTTTATTTTTAGGTGTGTGATTAATAATATTGGCACTTGCATAGGATATAAGAGGGGATGAGAGCTTCACTGTATTATCCTCATGTATTTGTCAGTGCTGGGCAGACATTAGTATAACACAAATCAGGGGATTGGCTTCCGTAAGACCCTCTCTCTCTCTCTCTCTCTCTCTCTCTCTCTCTCTCTCTCACTCTATTTGCATTTTGTTCCCTGTTGCAATCACAATCCAGCGGCCCAATGCTAGTGATGTATCTCTGCAATGGTCTCAGTGACTGCAAAGCCCCCAGTACAGGGGGAAGCCCCCCTTAGACAGTGCAACACAAGCCAGGCATCATTGGATAGATATCAACCTAGATTGTATATTGTTCATCTACACTTACTGCACCTATATGCAAATGTGTGTGTGTATATATATATATAAAATATATATATATATATATATATATATATATATATATATATTATATATGTGTGTGTGTGTGTGTGTGTGTGTGTGTGTGTGTGTGTGTGTGTGTGTTTATAAAACACATAGGTCAACACAATAATTTATTTGCACACAATAAACACCTATACTTTACAGTATATTAATAGGAATAATAATTATTGCTAGTAAAAGGCTTTATTTTGTCCTTGTTTTGCAAGCACTAATGCTTTATTTTTTCCCTCTCTTATCCCTGCACTCAGGCCCAAAACAGTAATTTTCCTGGGTTTTAATCCACAGCATATAATGCAACATTGACACATATCTGATTTGTACAGATAGGCACTGCTCCCCCCTTTCACACCTTCTATATCCCTTTATTTCCATATTCATGTGTATCCCCCTCATTCTGCAAACACTCAGAGGAAACTGCTACTTCATTCTCCCTTCAATGCATTTTAGTATCTTCAATTGTTCTCCAGTCGGAGCTAAATTTCAGCCCCCAAACAATCAACAAAATATTTCTGCCACGTTTATAAGTGTACAGTTTTGTATATTAAAACTTTTTTGGAAGTTATTAATTTGAAAAATAAAATTAAAAAAAAAAAGATCATTTACTTTATTCATTTAGTATCTGATGTATAATAAACGCTATTTTCATTAAAAGTTGCTTTTTTCAACAATTTTATTCAAATTGACTATTACAGTCACCAATTATTTATTTTCAATAAATTCTCTGCAGTCTGTTTTAAAATAAAAAAATAATTCTGAAGATGAAATAAGTGTCAAGAGAAAAAAAAATGCTGTTAATGTTTGTTTGTCGACCAGTTTTAGTTTAGGGTTTATAATGACACAATATTTTATTTGTTGTAAAAAAAAAAAAAAACAAAGCAAAAAAAAATCAAAAAAACAATTTAAATGAATAAAGACTTTTACAAAATGATGAGTATTTGCGTTGTATATATACAGTGGAGTTTCTGGCACCTTCTTCATGAAATAAATTGAATCTGGACAGTTTTTTACACGTAATTTTATTTTAGATGTGTGTTTAATCAGAGCTCTCACAGACACATACATATATATATATATATTTGTAAATATATGTGTGTGTGTTTACATATTTTTCTTTTCTTTATTTATATAATTTCTTTTTCTTTTTTACATAACTATTTTGAGAAAGTGATGGATAGATCTAAATAAAGTGGTATTTTCTGGCAACTAAAATAATTATAAAATAATGCACTAACCCTCTGCTAACAAAATATGTTTTATAATTTACCTTGAAAATATTACCTATAAATAATATTGAGAATTGATCTTTTGATTTCTTCTGATGTCAGTAACTTTTAAACAGGGTACAAAATAATCGATTGCTCAGACACATCAATTCCTATTTATTTTTTCAGACAGTTTAAAACATTCACCTTTGTGTGTTTAACCTGGCGGATTGCTTAACTTAAAATTATATTTTGCTTTTTGGTTGAGATAAAATTCTGGATTGATTTTATATCTGATTATCCCATAAAACGCACTGGTATAGAGGATAAGACGGAATAGCTTCATATTTTATGCAACAAATGTTATGAAATTTCACTTCCATTTATTGTTAAAATATATTTCCATGCTGATATTGTATCTATCATGTGTAATATTATTAGTAAAATATTGTTAATTTACATACATTTGATAACATGCTGAGCAGATTAGTTTAGTATTGTGAATTTCAAAGGGGCAAAGTAATTTATCTGTAGGAAACATTGTTTTGTTCTGATATTAGTTGTTCATTTTATATATATATATAGATAGATAGATAGATAGATAGATAGATATAGATATATATTTAGTAACCTTCTTAAAAATGAAAATTACAGATACATTGTTTGTTGTGATTTCGTTTCCTGAATTAACAGAGGATGTATAGAACCAATGGTGATTTTTATTAATTTTTCAAACAGCTTAGCGGTATTGATGTAAGCTGCATATATTCCAGTACAAGTCATGTATCATTCTGATATGACAAAGAACACAGAAGGTAAATAGACAGGCATAATGTCCGGGTGCCTGGTTTTGATCCAGGCCTGGTCTTTAAACCGACTGACTCCTCTGTGTTTGTAAGACGTAGAATCTTGCAACCATACTTAATAGGATAAATACAGAACTCTTAAGCAGTGATTTTAGCGACAGAAAGGTAAAAATGTAGATTTCACAAAATGCTATTGATTGCTTGAATATTGGTCATCACTATACAGATTCCCCCTCTGAAAAATGACTGTCATTACAGAGCAAGCTTCTCACTCACATAGAAATATACTTCTGACGTTTTGCAAATATTTTTTATTTAATTTTTTTTTTTTAAATTTCCACAATACACAATATTGCAAGTGATAATTGGTGGCGCACAAAATCTGAATTTCTTTACAATATGTGGTCAACGTAACTATTAAATAGACCTAAGCGTTAAGAGACGGTTAATTGATTGTTAGTTTGCATTTTCTTCCCAATGTTCCACCAGCTACTGAGCGAAGCAAAGTAAACACAATTCTCCATTTGTAGGTGTGATTGGATTTCTGGTTATATTCCAGGATCCCTTGTGATTGTGTTTAGGAAATAAATATCCTTCACTCTCTCTCCATTACTCTCAGTATTATATACGCAGGACGTCATCCTTCTCCTTCTATGTTAAATTAGAGGTCAGTGGCTAACACGAAACATCATTCTAATGCACAGTAAGAGATGGCGGGCTGCGTATATATATTTAGGTCTGTCAAATTCAGTAATTTTTCAGTACTGCTTAAAATTATATAGTGGCAACGCTCCGTCGGCGCAGTGTCGGCGTCCTAGGCCTTGATCGGTAGAGATTTTTTCCATGAATAAATTATGTGTGCTTAAAGCAATTTAGATACAGCAATTAGCCAACTTCAATACATTATGTTAGGACAGATGACTATATATATATATATATATATATAGACAGATATTATTTTGCTTTTTCGTTTTTTAGATATAATTTTGTGGGAGTGAGGAGGGTTGTTATAAATCCAGTCTATAGATTTATTCTGTCCTATGTCTCTGGGAATTAGTTATTCCTATAATGAGAGACTGATTGTTTGCAAAGTGGGATTTACAAGCGCAAACAAAAGAACAAAACAATCCTACAGGCCTCAGCTATATACAACTATGAAGCTATGACATTTTATTACACCTATCCATTTACAGTAAAAACGTTCCCTGTGACTTTCCATTAAAACAGAGACTTTCCGCCTGGGGTAACTTGCACAAATTTTGTACAAAAGACGTAAACAAAAAATCTCTATTTTTATGGAAAGTCACAGGGATGCTTCTGCTGTAGAGGGATCAGTACAATTAAATGTAATAAGTTATTATTTATAAGAGGTGCTGTAGGATTTTGAATACATACATATATATTTGTATATATAGATATATACCGTACACTGCGTTTTGTATTGCTGACAGTCACAACTTTGGGTTTTGGGTTGAATTTATAAACCACATAAGAGTCGGGCTCCACAAAGCAGACTACGTGAATTATTATCATTCTACTTTATTACAACAGCTTACAGAACTGTACAGTAACGGCACTGAATGTTCAAATAACGACTCAGATCTTCAGAATATGGAGCTTGGAATAATTGCACCATCCACGGTGAATGAGGAATCTTAGAAAGATCCTTTAGACGTACAAAATGTGAGCATCCACGTGCGACTTCATGTATGCAGCATTGTGGGATGTAGACTCAGTCCTTATGTGTATATGAGTTTTAATGCACTTTCTGCAGCACATAGAGACATAGAAGCTATTGAATGCGCCTATATGTATTTACGATGGACTTTGAAGAGACAAATGCAATCAGCAACGTGACAAACACGTCGATCACGAATGCAACAAATTTCTGTATCAGTTATTTTGTTTCAAATTTGGCTTGTAGGTGAGTGAACGCCTGTGTGTGTGGGCAATTATACACACACATATATATATATATGTTCAGTGACGGATTTTAATTACCTGTAAATTGTGACTTTGGATGGTATTTTGGGCAGGTTCCTAAACTGGGGTGCCAACTTTATGTGACCCACCACCCCCAAAAAAACATTACCCCCTTACATGTACAACTGTGTGTGTGGGATATTATCCTCAGTGCTTGGAAATTGGGCTATTCTGGAAACGGGGTGTCTCTATATTTGGAGCACCAGGCCCAAAATCTACTAAAATTTGAAAACTATTCCTATCTTACCAACCGACACTGCCTATAAAATTGTTTAGCAGAGCTCCTCACAGTAAATGTAATAAGAACTATTTGGGGCCTGATTTTGAGTTAGAAGCAAAGCAAAGAAAAGGAGCAACTTTGCACCTGGACAAACCATGTTACAATCCATGGGGCACAAATTGACTTATTGTTTTGCACGCAAGGGAAATACTGGCTGTTTTCTCATGTAGCACACAAATATATAATATTTTTACACTGAAATTTAAAGTTGATCTATGACATGCCGTACCCCAACTATACATCTGTCTCTACGTTTTAACTTTATCTTCCCCTGCAATGCAACATGTTTTGCCCATGTGCAAATTTGCTCCATTTCTTAGCTTTGCTCCTAACGCAAATTCAGTCTCTAGGTGATTATGTCTGTGTGTGTGTGTGAGTGTGTGTGCGAGTGAGTGTGTGAGTGTGTGTGTGTGAGTGTGTGTGTGTGTGTGTGTGTGAGAGTGAGTGTGTGCATGTGTGGGTGTGAGATAAAAAAAAGCATCAATAATTCACTTTTCCCCCTTCTAGTTTTTGGAACATTTTGAGCAAGGGATTTGCAGATAAGAAAGCATTTATATGTATATGACATGTACAGTGGTGAGAGAGAGAGAGAGAGAGAGAGAGAGAGAGAGAGACAGGGAGAGAGACAGAGAGAGAGAGAGACAGAGAGAGAGAGAGAGAGAAAGAGTGAGAGAGAGACAGTGAGAGCGAGAGAGAGAGAGAGAGAGACAGAGAGAGAGAGAGACAGTGAGAGAGAGACAGAGAGAGAGAGAGAGAGAGAGAGACAGAGAGAGAGAGACAGAGAGACAGAGAGAGAGACAGAGAGAGAGAGAGAGAGACAGTGAGAGAGAGAGAGAGACAGTGAGAGAGAGAGAGAGACAGTGAGAGAAAGAGAGGGAGAGAGAGAGAGACAGTGAGAGAGAGAGACAGTGAGAGAGAGAGAGAGAGAGAGAGAGAGAGACAGTGAGAGAGAGAGAGAGACAGTGAGAGAGAAAGAGAGGGAGAGAGATGTTTACTGAAGTATTTGCTATTCACAATCACATGATAGTCAATGGAGAAAAAATGGCAATTATGCATTAAGAGCTCTGATTAACGTTACTTTAAATTAAGGCCTAAAAGTCATCGCCCAATGCAGATAAACGGAGGAGAACAGGCGTTGCCCCCGCAATTGTATCTGAACTTGTTATATAAAATGACTAAAGAGCGACATCTCATTTACATATGCAGAAGACAGAGGTGATTCTGCAGAGAGAGCCAGAATGGGGACAGATTGCTGTAGAGAGAATCCTTTACACAACCTGCTGGGGGAGATGTGTTGGGACAGTGGTCTCAGGATAAGGGAACCTCCACGTATAAGATACTGCCTTCCGTTATGGCTCTTTGGTTCCAGTTCTTGGGTCAGTAGCTGCTCGTAAACTCGGGGCTACTAGATCCCACCCCACACAGGCAGCACAATATCACAAACTATAAAGCAAACCTCAGGTTCTGGACCATAAGACGAGGACAAAGACTGCACACAGCAGCAGCAATTCAGTGTTTAATCCTTTTTCTGGGGTCTGCGGCTTTAGCAGAACACATTGGTGCAATTATACTCGTGTGGTCACATAATCGTATTAATACCCAGACAGGGTAGCATAGTGCGCCTGACAAATCGTTTGTGTCTTAAGGGTTAACCGTAAGTTATATATACGGGGACAATGCACAACAAATGAGAATACTAGTATGGAAAAGGAATTTAAAATACCTTCTTTCATATGTTTAAAGGTGTTAGATGGGCATCTTGTGCTGTTTTTGAATAATGTCACAATCTTGGCTTTAGCCGCCATAATGATCTCTCTTAAAGTGGGCCGTACGGTCTGTATTCTGAGAGTACAGGCAATTCCACAATAATGGAAATGTCCTGCTCAGATTAGACGTAGCATGTAAACAGGTAAAGTAAACAAAGGAAAGTCCACTGTATCACACATTGCTGCCAACATATCTGTTTACTTATTGATCCAAGTCAGTGACTTGGAATGAAGAGCAAACTTTTACAGAAATGTGGCAGCGCACACCGAGCAACTCCAAGGACAGGTAAAATAGTACAGTTCATTCTTCTCAACAACATAATACAATATTTTTTTACAGTTTGCATTCACTTTGCTAAAATATAACTGCGTAGCACGTCACAAGGCGGATTAACCATTTTCTCATAAAGCCGTGGAACGCGTTGCTGTTTCTTGCGTCCTCTGACAATTTATACCTTTCGCCTGCAGGCAAATTAACTCTTTCAGGTCCAGATGTGGTGGTACCAGGCAGAAATGGAGTAGCCGCCATATGAGCAGCTTTCCTTAAATATAACTTTTATGTTACAAATAGCTCTGGGAAAATTGAAGGTTTTAATTTATTTTTGTCACAGTTATAAATATTTCCGCATGTCTGTGTTTATTTACCATCAGCAGCAACGACTAGTGCGATACAGCAAAAAGAAAAGAAGAGGGTTTAATAACATTATAGAAATAAAAGTACTAAAGAAACCTGTACTAGGATAAATGACCGATGAGGACCCCAAAGAGCTTACAGTCTAAATTATTATTTCTCCTGCTTACAAAATCCCTTAGATATAGGGAGAGATAATCACTAATATTTTACAGAATACTAATCTATCTAGTCTGCAGTAATTCCATGTTAACGACGTTCCACAGAATTTTGTTACGTGGACTGGATCTGAAAAACAAGATTGGGAATTAGTGGGAAAAGCATCTTCCATGTTTCAGTGCACGAAACGTGGAAATCTAAGTAAACGCCAATAATCAGCCAATAAATGAAATGTGTTGTTACAGGTGAATTTGGTGGATGAATATACTGGTTTTTTATTTTAGAAATAATAATATTTTTTTTTGTCTATTAACTGGAGAAAGATGATTTTTGAATTTTTGGCATTAAAAAATTTGGTTTTTATAACTGTCTCTCTACAGGCAGGTGGACATATTATTGGGTACAAATATGAAATATATATATATATATATATATATATAGGTATATACATAAATATTTCTACTAATGTACAGAAGTGTATATAATTATAGGTATGTACACATCTCTCTCTCTGTATATATATATATATATATATATATATATATATATATAACTATGTGTGTGTGTTGTGAAACATGTATATTTATTTGTTAAGGAATTTAGAGAAAACCGAACAAATCTGCCACCTCTTATCTCTCCTCGTTATCACGCAGAGTAATAGCAGAGATCTTATTACTGCAGCACCACATCAAAGGAAACAATCTGAGTTAATAATTGCCCTATAGCTAGAGCCACTTCCAACACACAAGAAAACGAAGCATTCAGTCAAATCTTTAATCCCAATAAGTCATTTAATTAATTCAGAAACATTACAAGTTTGAAACACACAGCAAGAGTTAAACTTTCACCACAAAACCACCTGGATTGTTATTTGGAAATTATAGACTAGAGTTGTGGGTGGTTGTATAAGAAAGGTCATATCTTCTCCTCTCCCCTAAAAGAAAACTCTGAAAATTGAGATTTAATGTAATTGTTTTTATCTACCTGTCCTGTAAAACAAATTGTTTGTTTTTAGAAAATTATAAAACATATAATAATTTGTAAAATAATGTGGATATAAATATCAGAAAAAATATCTAATACATTTCTTCTAAAATGAAGAATAAATTGTTGTTTACATTTTTTTTTTTAACTCTTCCAATCCAAAAAGGATTAAAGTAATGATATACAGTATTCGTGACTTATATTTTTAGAGACAAGAGAGCACTAAGCATCCCAAGTTAAATGAAATCAGGTCACAGTAGTAGTTATCCTGAACCGATTCCTGTAGCTACCTATGATCGTTACCTCTGGAATAATTGACTAAAATTGATTCTACTGCTTAAATTACATTAAGAAGAGCCAAGATAAAGGAGTTATTTGGGATGTTTTGGGATAGCTAATGCACTGCATTGTCTACAAAATGGTTGTATTTGTTTTATAGATAGATAGATAGATAGATAGATAGATAGATAGATAGATAGATAGATAGATAGATAGATAGATAGATAGATAGGTTTAAGATGACGATTTCGGTCATAGAAATTATATATGTTTATTTTTTGCGTTGGTTGATATGAAACATGAGAATAGTTTTAAGGAGACAAGCTTCCATAGTTAATTACTTTACCAAACATTAAAAAGCAAATACAATTATCTTATAGACACATTGATTTACATACTTTTTTTAAATAACATTTTTTTATTAAGTCCTTTGAAAATGACATGATCATTAAAAGTATTTTATGATATATTAAACGTTTCCTAATGTAAGTATTTGTTTTTTATAGTGACGTAACTAATGTTTTATGCTTGTTAAATGTTGCAGCTTTACACAATATTCTGACATAAAAAAGCCGTTTACAAATGATCTATATAATATCTTTGTTCTGACATCCAACACTTTGTGACGATTTGACGACAAATAAGGAATTGTTGTTGAGTTGATTTGAAAGCTACGCCTCAGGACAGGTGTATTATGGGAATGTCGGGACAAGGCTCTGGAGCCCACGAATAGGGA
Source organism: Mixophyes fleayi (assembly GCF_038048845.1). NCBI lineage: Eukaryota > Metazoa > Chordata > Amphibia > Anura > Limnodynastidae > Mixophyes > Mixophyes fleayi. The sequence goes on from NC_134410.1 coordinate 2,059,224, forward strand.
GGTAATATCTCATTTTTAGGATGAGTGACATTTTACTGCCGTACATATGAAACTTGTTATGCTGCACTGGTATCTTTAAAAAACATGAAATTCTGATCTGTATAAAAGTCCTCTGCCCACAGCCCCACGCGTTTATACAATCACAGCGCTCGTTCGTGACTTCTAATATCAATATAATTTACAGTAGGGAGTGCGCTTTTGCATTATATATATATATCATTGGAAAATGATAGTTACATGTGCAATGTAAGGAAGAAATTAAGCTAAAGTAAAAATACAAAGTATGGTGAGACAATACCCTGTTATTTACCATGTTATAACACAGCCATGTACTTAATGATTGTAAAGATTCACACTCTGAAACATGTATGTTCCATTATCCCGGAGATGTATCCAGGAATAACGTTCCAATATCTGTCATTTTAAACTGCTAATGTGAGCGACATTTCTCGGTTGTTTAGCCTGGATTACGCCGTGCGCCAAACAGGTGAGAACACAAGAATATAATTGTAACTAGGGCGAGAATTTCTACACTATAACAGATTTTTTTTTCCTGATCATTAGTTTAATTTCAAGTTCAAACAAGTTTCTAACCCTTCTGGTGAAAATTATACGCTTTTTATTGGACATACAAATGCATATTTTTTTACAATTTTAAGCTGTAGTTTAAACTTCTGCGTAATTTTGCGGGGGAAAAAAATCATATTTTTGTCCTATTTTATGGAAATGTTCCAAGTAAAAACAGATTTTCCTGGCAAATCCAGAATTGTTGCTAAGTGCTCCACGGCCTTGTTACCTCTCACCCCCCAGGGGCAAACGCAGATTGAGACCTGCCTGTTGCAACTGATTGCCCCCCTGTGCTAGATCTGTGATGATGACAATCAGCCCGGACATTGATGTAATAAAAAATAAGAAAACAAATAACAAACCAGCGTCCATGTTTCATATACAACCGTACAGCCGCTAAGAGATCACTTTCAGCGAGAGCTCTTAGCAGCTTTTATTGCGTCAAGTATAAAGGTTTTGTTTGTCAAGCCCAGGATCCATGGATTTATTACAGATGCCTGGATATAGATGAGTAATAAAGAGGGTGAATGAGGGATGTGTAGAGGTGTTTTTATTTCAAATAAAATCATTTGTAACTTGTGTGTGTGTTTTAGTTAATTTTTACCAGTCCCAGCGGGCCCTGAATGCCCCATATGCCAGCGTGCCCTGGCATCCACGGGTCTGCTGCCACCTGTAGGGGTATATTTTCTTTGCAGACCCAATCCCCCTAGGTGTACTTCACTGAGTGTGCCCAATTATCTTTAGATACGTACAGCTTGGAATGCTAAGTAAATTACGGGATACAATTTATGCTCATGCTGATAAGCGCAAATTGCGCCTGACTCTCCATAAGGTGCGTTCAGCGCTGCGGTAAGTATGTGCTGAGATATATTCACCATAAAGGCGCAGTAATTGCTGCAGACACCATGTGGTTTATGCCGCTAACAACACTGCAAGATAAGAGACGTTCTATGTGGGTGAGAAGAAATAGTTCAAGATTTCGATCCAGAACTTTCTCCCATTGAGTTCAGTTCCTTCAAATACGGACCCGTAACTTCGTGTGATGTACAACAGAGATTCTCCGGGTACAAGAACATACTGAGAGGTAACCGGAGGATCTTCCAATTCCAAAAGCTGGAAATGCGTGTGGTCATCCAGTGCAAGTCTTCTGTCCATGGAGAATTATTCTGAGTGTGAAGGTTTTATGTTCAAAGTATTTTCTTTTTATTCTTCCAATAACAGTAAGCGAAGTTCTTCATTATCTTAGTAGCTTCTTATGGCTACATTTCATTCTTTTTAAGATCATAAACACATGCATATTTCTCACAATTTATTTCATAGGAATTCTGGGACTTGTAGTTCCACAGCAGCTGGACAGACACAGTCTTCATATTCCAGTACTAGAATATGAATAAAGCAATCTATTAGTGTCTCGGAGCCTCCATCTCATTATTCCCCCCACCCACCATATGACTTGTAGAAAGTCTGCAATATATAAACAGAGCATTTACTTCATACGTCCCTGACAGACTCAGAGGAACAGACATCCTGCGTTCTTCTCAGCCCCATAATGCACTGGTGGTCGGGGACACCGATAGTTGCATAGGGCCACTGATGCGTGAGGGATGAGACCTGGTCACGCTCAGTTTTACTCTCTAGACATTAGGTCACAGAAAGGACATTTAAAGAGAAACAATTGTATTTGTAACTTTATTTCAGGATTGTGTTTTATCATTTCTGAGACTGGTTTCAATAAATTAAATAGAAAGAAAGGGTGATCTCTCCAGCTGCAGAACCCAGGGGGTATCCCTCAATTATGTTGCAAATAATTTTGAATTGGGTTCTGCGCTCAATTGTTCCATTATTGTCTTTATATAGGTATAGCCTTGAGTTCATTGATAGAACTATCGTGTGTAAAAACAGTTGATCAATGAGTTGGAAAAAGTTTAACCTTATGAACAAACACTTGTTCAGAATCCACTGTTCGGAGATATAAATATGTATGCACATAGGCATACAAAGCTAAAATATCTTAATTTTGAGGTGGTTCCCAAGAGAACACTTAGAACCTAATTAGATAATAGCCCATTTGGAACAACTGAGGACAGAGCCCAATTCAAAATTATGAGACTGGTTTCCACATTCAGATTTGAATACTCTTAAACATTTGTTGGTGATATTTATGCCCAAATATCAAAGACACCCCCAGCCATGCGCTGTACAATCAATCGGCATGGTAACTGATTCCAATTACTTACTGAGTAGCCCCCAAATTCTGCGTTGAGATAGATTGCACTTGCAAATCTACCCCAAGGTTGAGTTGCAACCTGGAGTGTGATAATTATAACTGATTTTGTAACCAATTTACCCAGAACTCCAACCTACTAAGACCACTTAAAATATGTAAAGTTGGCCAAAAAGAAATGTAGCAGTCGGCTACTAAGAAGATAAAATGCCAGTCAAAAGAATCCTGAAAAACATTTTTGCTGCAATTGTAATGTAAACCAGTGAAACCACCAGATGCAGAACTAAACCTGAAAATAAATGAAAATAAACCCAGAAATATAAATATTTTACAGAATACAAATTTCAATACAGATCAGATTATCCCACTTCTGGCACCAAGTTATTGTTGTGGAAAACACCAATAGTCAATTTTGTAATTGACCAGAATGATCTTTTTAGGATTGAAAAAAGCATAAAATAAAAATACAACAAAATAAATATATTTCATTTGAAGACATCAAACATCATGTCTTTTAGATGGATTCCCCTTACAAACAGCAAGCAGCAGTTTATGTGCTTTGAAATAATTGGTTTTTAAAATATATTAAATACGAATGCGAAGTACATACCAAACTTTATATCCCAATAACAGCACAATTGTATTAGTAAGTTCAGAAGTAAATCGGATGCTATAAACATTTGTCTGGAACATTCAATAACAATTTGTCCCAAGGTTTTCCAGCTGATATTATAGCAAGTAGGTTAAAATGCGTTTAATTTATTTTATACTAAAGTTTTAAAGAGACACTGCTTTAATTCTATATTAATGAGGACAAATGTAAACATGTATGTAATTAACTATTTCACAGCAAAATGGTACAATCCACCCCAGCAGCTGTGATGTTGATGATGACGTATTAACTCAGGAACTTTTAAGATCACTAAATACATAATATTTACATATATTTTCAGATTTATTGAGAAAATCCTTTTTTGTTTATGGGTAATGCACGAACAGCACTTTTTTTAATAGTATGATTGTGCATTAGCATTACTATTGTTGCATATGTCCCATGTTGTGAGGGTGGGGAATGTGGGCAGCAGGAAGCCACAGACTGAGAGTTATATAGTGGAAGGAGCAGGGTCCTCCAGCAGCACAGAGTATATCAGGAGATGAGTGATGTGTTAGTGAGGACAGGGCTGCATGTGACAGGGGCAGTGACATGATGTGAGGAGGGGAATTGAGGCAGCAGGAAGCCACAGACTGAGAGTTATATAGTGGAAGGAGCAGGGTCCTCCAGCAGCACAGAGTATATCAGGAGATGAGTGATGTGTTAGTGAGGACATGGTTACATGTGACAGGGGCAGTGACATGATGTGAGGAGGGGAATGGAGGCAGCAGGAAGTCACAGACTGAGAGTTATATGGTGGAAGGAGCAGGGTCCCCAGCAGCACAGAGTATATCAGGAGATGAGTGATGTGTTAGTGAGGACAGGGCTGCATGTGACAGGGGCAGTGACATGATGTGAGGAGGGGAATGGAGGCAGCAGGAAGCCACAGACTGAGAGTTATATGGTGGAAGGAGCAGGGTCCTCCAGCAGCACAGAGTATATCAGGAGATGAGTGATGTGTTAGTGAGGACAGGACTACATGTGACAGGGGCAGTGACATGATGTGAGGAGGGGAATTGAGGGAGCAGGAAGCTGCAGACTGAGAGTTATATAGTGGAAGGAGCAGGGTCCTCCAGCAGCACAGAGTATATCAGGAGATGAGTGATGTGTTAGTGAGGACAGGGCTGCATGTGACAGGGGCAGTGACATGATGTGAGGAGGGGAATTGAGGCAGCAGGAAGCCACAGACTGAGAGTTATATAGTGGAAGGAGCAGGGTCCTCCAGCAGCACAGAGTATATCAGGAGATGAGTGATGTGTTAGTGAGGACATGGTTACATGTGACAGGGGCAGTGACATGATGTGAGGAGGGGAATGGAGGCAGCAGGAAGTCACAGACTGAGAGTTATATGGTGGAAGGAGCAGGGTCCCCAGCAGCACAGAGTATATCAGGAGATGAGTGATGTGTTAGTGAGGACAGGGCTGCATGTGACAGGGGCAGTGACATGATGTGAGGAGGGGAATGGAGGCAGCAGGAAGCCACAGACTGAGAGTTATATGGTGGAAGGAGCAGGGTCCTCCAGCAGCACAGAGTATATCAGGAGATGAGTGATGTGTTAGTGAGGACAGGACTACATGTGACAGGGGCAGTGACATGATGTGAGGAGGGGAATTGAGGGAGCAGGAAGCTGCAGACTGAGAGTTATATAGTGGAAGGAGCAGGGTCCCCAGCAGCACAGAGTATATCAGGAGATGAGTGATGTGTTAGTGAGGACAGGGCTGCATGTGACAGGGGCAGTGACATGATGTAGAAAGGTTTATTTATATATAGAGGTGCGTTTGACACAACTAATTCTTATATCCAACATTTCCAACTTGCTTCCAATTGCAATTGATTGGAGATCCCCTCAATTTTTCACATATGCTCCTACTGATAATTTTATTATTTGCAAATTACTGTGTCTATGTTTAAGCTTCCATTTCCTATTTTAATTAGTAATAATATGCTTAATTTGTGGAACTCTGAATTGAAATATATTATTAATGAACAATTGGGTTATATAAACTTTACTTCATACTGAGAATTTTGCATCAGTTATACAGAAGTGTCACATCACTACTCTGGGCTGTTGATATGAAGGGTTAAGACAAGCTATGGGTTTGCCTAGCCGCTCCCACTTCAAACTTACTAAGGCATGGACCCACATGAGTGGGCTTAGCTGAAATACTCTGTGTTGCTGTTAACATTCTGGTGCTTCAATTGGCTACAGGTAATTTGCATGCTGAAATAAATGTCCACTATAATTTCTAACATAATAGTAGCAATTATAATAGTGGTGCAATTATTACAGACCAAAAGAGAACACAAACAATGACTTTTGCTACAAGTGAATTGTTTTCCATATATCCCATTCAGTCTGTTCATTTGTACAGAGTTATTTTGCCCTCTGCAGATGTGGACAGACTGGTAACTATCCCGGTCATTGGCTGAATGGCCATCTATGTCTATTCCGCAACATTTTTATGTATTGTCGCCCTTTTGCATATGTATTGGATCTAGAGAAAGAATCAGAATGTTGAAACTCAGCATCATCATATCATCAATCAGCATTATGTGTAACGCGCAGGATCCGACACATCGCCCGACCGCGTCATGTAAACAAACGTCAATATTTATTCAGCAGCGTTTATAAATATATAAACAAAAATAAAAGCTCAACATATAAATAATCCGACATTAAATTAATTTCAGGAGTTTATTTGGAAGTCACTAAACGTTATAGAGACCGACAGTAAAGGAAATATTATAAATATTTTTGTGTAAGTGGGGACTGTGTATTATAATGGGTTTGACGTGAAAGTCTTCTAGTCTATCGCAACAGATTAGGTGAGAAGTGACAGATTTTGGCAGTATGGTGGTTCAGTGGTTAGCACTTCTGCCTTACAGCACTGGGGTCATGAGTTCAATTCCCGACCATGGCCTTATCTGTGAGGAGTTTGTATGTTCTCCCCGTGTTTGCGTGGGTTTCCTCTGGGTGCTCCGGTTTCCTCCCACAATCCAAAAACATACTGGTAGGTTAATTGGCTGCTATCAAATTGACCCAAGTCTCTCTCTCTGTCTGTGTGTGTGTGTGTGTGTGTGTGTGTGTGTGTGTGTGTGTGCGTGTCTGTGTGTGTTAAGAAATTTAGACTGTAAGCTCTAATGGAGCAGGGACTGACGTGAGTGAGTTCTCTGTACAGCGCTGCGGAATTAGTGGCGCTATATAAATAAATGGTGATGATTTACCGCAATCTCAGAGGCGGCGTCTGTAACGGCCCTGAGAACCAACAGGGTTTGAGAGTCCAGCGCCACTTAGAGGTCATCACTGGACCCAGCGATTAGAGTCTGATATTAAACATGCCATTAGATTCCTGGCTACCTGTTTAATTACTTTTGATATTGTTATTATTTTCCTTTGTTTATAAAGTGCTGATATATTACACAGCTTTGTACAGTGAGGGGATCATGACAAACAAATTCCATACAAGACACAGAACACAAGGTAAAGATGACGCTGCCCATATGAGCTTACAATCTAATAGGTGTTGGGAACACTTTATACGTGACTTTCATGCTGAGCAGCAAACACTGATCATTCCTGTATTATTACTGTGCAGGTTGTTTATTAGTTATAAATCAGTTTTCTGTATATTCCTGGTGTAGCGCCCAGTCTGTGTTCATACAGAGCGTATAGGGTAAATATAGAATGAATAAATCATTTCCTATACCCAGTCAGTCTTTGTGTACATGTAGTGTCTGCTCTGTTTATTATCATACTTCTGCTGATGTTTAATAAAACATAAGGGACTACGTTATGCTGAGCTGGGAACCTGAAATCTGATATAAATGTGCAGAATCTGCCATCTGATCCCAATATGTGAGGTTTAACCTAATAAGTAATAATAAGTAATAATAAGTAATAATAGCTGAATGGCAATTTCTCCAGTCTCCTGACACTAAGTCACAGGACAATTAATTCTACTCATTATAACTTCATTTCGTTGGTGGCTACAATGTTTTTTAAATAAGGAGCCATCAATTTTATATGAGGTCACAAAGAAATTACAAATCATCCAAAGAGTTTACTGACCGTATCTGGCTGTACAAAACGTGCAAAATTATTATATGATTTCTTTATCTAAACCAAATACATCCCCATCTTCTATATCAGATGTATCCCCCTCTTATATACTAAATATATCCCCTCTTATATACTAAATATATCCCCCTCTTATATACTAAATATATCCCCTCTTATATACTAAATATATCCCCCTCTTATATACTAAATATATCCCCCTCTAATATACTAAATATATCCCCTCTTATATACTAAATATATCCCCCTCTTATATACTAAATATATCCCCCTCTAATATACTAAATATATCCCCCTCTTATATACTAAATATATCCCCCTCTTATATACTAAATACATCCCCATCTTCTATATCAGATGAATCCCCCTCATATAGACCAGATATATCCCCCGCTTATATATCAGATATATCCCCCTCTTATATACTAAATAAATCCCCCTCTTATATACTAAATATATCCCCCTCATATAGACCAGATATATCCCCCTCTTATATACTAAATATTTCCCCCGCTTATATACTAAATATATCCCCCTCTTATATACTAAATATATCCCCCTCTTATATACTAAATATATCCCCCTCTTATATACTAAATATATCCCCCTCTTATATACTAAATATATCCCCCTCTAATATACTAAATATATCCCCCTCTTATATACTAAATATATCCCCCTCTTATATACTAAATATATCCCCCTCTTATATACTAAATATATCCCCCTCATATAGACCAGATATATCCCCCTCTTATATACTAAATATATCCCCCTCTTATATACTAAATATATTCCCCTCTTATATACTAAATATATCCCCCTCTTATATACTAAATATATCCCCCTCTTATATACTAAATATATCCCCCTCTTATATACTAAATATATCCCCCTCTAATATACTAAATATATCCCCCTCTTATATACTAAATATATCCCCCTCTTATATACTAAATATATCCCCCTCTTATATACTAAATATATCCCCCTCTTATATACTAAATATATCCCCCTCATATAGACCAGATATATCCCCTGCTTATATTTCAGATATATCCCCCTCTTATATACTAAATATATCCCCCTCTAATATACTAAATATATCCCCCTCTTATATACTAAATATATCCCCCTCTTATATACTAAATATATCCCTCTCTTATATACTAAATATATCCCCTCTAATATACTAAATATATCCCCCTCTTATATACTAAATATATCCCCCTCTTATATACTAAATATATCCCCTCTTATATACTAAATATATCCCCCTCTTATATACTAAATATATCCCCCTCTTATATACTAAATATATCCCCCTCTTATATACTAAATATATCCCCCTCTTATATACTAAATATATCCCCCTCTTATATACTAATTATATCCCCCTCTTATATACTAAATATATTCCTCTCTTATATACTAAATATATTCCTCTCTTATATACTAAATATATCCCCCCTCTTATAGACCAAATATATCCCCCGCTTATATTTCAGATATATCCCCCTCTTATATACTAAATATATCCCCCTCTAATATACTAAATATATCCCCCTCTTATATACTAAATATATCCCCCTCTAATATACTAAATATATCCCCCTCTTATATACTAAATATATCTCCCTCTTATATACTAAATACATCCCCATCTTCTATATCAGATGAATCCCCCTCATATAGACCAGATATATCCCCCGCTTATATATCAGATATATCCCCCTCTTATATACTAAATATATCCCCCTCTTATATACTAAATATATCCCCCTCATATAGACCAGATATATCCCCCTCTTATATACTAAATATATCCCCCTCTTATATACTAAATATATCCCCCTCTTATATACTAAATATATCCCCCTCTTATATACTAAATATATCCCCCTCTTATATACTAAATATATCCCCCTCTTATATACTAAATATATCCCCCTCTAATATACTAAATATATCCCCCTCTTATATACTAAATATATCCCCCTCTTATATACTAAATATATCCCCCTCTTATATACTAAATATATCCCCCTCTTAAATACTAAATATATCCCCCTCATATAGACCAGATATATCCCCTGCTTATATTTCAGATATATCCCCCTCTTATATACTAAATATATCCCCCTCTAATATACTAAATATATCCCCCTCTTATATACTAAATATATCCCCCTCTTATATACTAAATATATCCCTCTCTTATATACTAAATATATCCCCTCTAATATACTAAATATATCCCCCTCTTATATACTAAATATATCCCCCTCTTATATACTAAATATATCCCCTCTTATATACTAAATATATCCCCCTCTTATATACTAAATATATCCCCCTCTTATATACTAAATATATCCCCCTCTTATATACTAAATATATCCCCCTCTTATATACTAAATATATCCCCCTCTTATATACTAATTATATCCCCCTCTTATATACTAAATATATTCCTCTCTTATATACTAAATATATTCCTCTCTTATATACTAAATATATCCCCCTCTTATAGACCAAATATATCCCCCGCTTATATTTCAGATATATCCCCCTCTTATATACTAAATATATCCCCCTCTAATATACTAAATATATCCCCCTCTTATATACTAAATATATCCCCCTCTAATATACTAAATATATCCCCCCTCTTATATACTAAATATATCTCCCTCTTATATACTAAATACATCCCCATCTTCTATATCAGATGAATCCCCCTCATATAGACCAGATATATCCCCCGCTTATATATCAGATATATCCCCCTCTTATATACTAAATATATCCCCCTCTTATATACTAAATATATCCCCCCTCATATAGACCAGATATATCCCCCTCTTATATACTAAATATATCCCCCTCTTATATACTAAATATATCCCCCTCTTATATACTAAATATATCCCCCTCTTATATACTAAATATATCCCCCTCTTATATACTAAATATATCCCCCTCTAATATACTAAATATATCCCCCTCTTATATACTAAATATATCCCCCTCTTATATACTAAATATATCCCTCTCTTATATACTAAATATATCCCCTCTAATATACTAAATATATCCCCCTCTTATATACTAAATATATCCCCCTCTTATATACTAAATATATCCCCCTCTTATATACTAAATATATCCCCCTCTTATATACTAATTATATCCCCCTCTTATATACTAAATATATTCCTCTCTTATATACTAAATATATTCCTCTCTTATATACTAAATATATCCCCCGCTTATATTTCAGATATATCCCCCTCTTATATACTAAATATATCCCCCTCTAATATACTAAATATATCCCCCTCTTATATACTAAATATATCCCCCTCTTATATACTAAATATATCCCTCTCTTATATACTAAATATATCCCCTCTAATATACTAAATATATCCCCCTCTTATATACTAAATATATCCCCCTCTTATATACTAAATATATCCCCTCTTATATACTAAATATATCCCCCTCTTATATACTAAATATATCCCCCTCTTATATACTAAATATATCCCCCTCTTATATACTAAATATATCCCCCTCTTATATACTAAATATATCCCCCTCTTATATACTAATTATATCCCCCTCTTATATACTAAATATATTCCTCTCTTATATACTAAATATATTCCTCTCTTATATACTAAATATATCCCCCTCTTATAGACCAAATATATCCCCCGCTTATATTTCAGATATATCCCCCTCTTATATACTAAATATATCCCCCTCTAATATACTAAATATATCCCCCTCTTATATACTAAATATATCCCCCTCTAATATACTAAATATATCCCCCTCTTATATACTAAATATATCCCCCTCTTATATACTAAATACATCCCCATCTTCTATATCAGATGAATCCCCCTCAAATAGACCAGATATATCCCCCGCTTATATATCAGATATATCCCCCTCTTATATACTAAATATATCCCCCTATTATATACTAAATATATCCCCCTCATATAGACCAGATATATCCCCCTCTTATATACTAAATATATCCCCCTCTTATATACTAAATATATCCCCCCTCTTATATACTAAATATATCCCCCTCTTATATACTAAATATATCCCCCTCTTATATACTAAATATACCCCCCTCTTATATACTAAATATATCCCCCTCTTATATACTAAATATATCCCTCCCTTATATACTAAATATATCCCCCTCTTATATACTAAATATACCCCCCTCTTATATACTAAATATATCCCCCTCTTATATACTAAATATATCCCCTCTTATATACTAAATATATCCCCCTCTTATATACTAAATATACCCCCCTCTTATATACTAAATATATCCCCCTCTTATATACTAAATATATCCCCCTCTTATATACTAAATATATCCCCCTCTTATATACTAAATATATCCCCCTCTTATAGACCAATACATCTAAGCAGCAGCGCTCAAAACCGGGGCTTTTTGCGGCAATTTTGGATGAACAATGAACACGTGGTCCTCACATATGTGGCACAAGCGCTAGGCTCTGATGCGCTGAGCGGGTGATGCTGTAACAGGGAAACGCGCATTGATACAAATACATTGATGCAAACTCAGCATCTGCCCCTGGATCTCTAACAGGGCGGAACGCGAAATGTCATTGCTAATGCCTTTTAATTGCAAGTTGCCAATTTAGACTACTAAAATTTGTTTTTTGTTCCAAACATTGTGGTGTGCATTTTATAACTGCTCGAACTCTAAGGGGTATATTAACTAAACTGCGGGTTTGAAAAGGGGAGATGCTGCCTGCAGCAACCAATCAGATTCTAGCTGTCATTTATTTATTACATTCTACAAAATGATAACTAGAATCTGATTGGTTGCTATAGGCAACATCTCCCCTTTTCAAACCCGCAGTTTAGTAAATATACCCCTTAGAGTTCGAGCAGTTATAAAATGCACACCCCAATGATTGGAACTAAAAACAAATTTTAATATTTTTGGCTTTACCAATAGTTTGAGGCGGCCTATCTAGGCCGATATAATCCCATTTCAAATTAGCTCCAATATTTTGAGCAACTCTATTCACCATCGTGCTATCGCTTTCTGCTATCAGTCATGACAGTCTGGGATGACCAAACATGTTTTTAAATGTTTGGTCATTAATGACTATATTATTACCAGGTGACATTAATTGAATTTTTTTTTTTTCTGTACATTCTTTTTTGACTTTATATCCCACATATGTATTGGATGTATCCTGCAGCGTATTGTCTGTTAGAGCAGACCGGACCTAGACCCGTATTCCTTGTTGGATACGGTCGTGCGTATACCCGATGTATACCCGTTCTTATTGCATTCCTTGATGAGTCAGGCCCTATATGAATATAAATATGTAGGATAAAACAGGGTACCTTATGTATTAAAATATAAAACACATCAGAGAACGACTGTGATTACCTACTTTCTGGATTTTATCTTATCTAATGTGTTCTTCAATACATTTAACAGCAGAGGGACTGAATCAAGTCCGAACGCAACATGTTTAATTAAAAGGTCAGAACTTGAGCGTAATTCTGCTTGTATTCAAATGCGTGCAGATCTGGAGACGCGCTTCGCTTTGAATCTGGGTATGAGTGCACTCAGCTAATCGCTTCTTCCTGTATGTAAACAGGCGTAACATATTAAATACTTAAATCAAGATGTTCTAATGCGTACTGTACTTATAATGCATTTATCTAGTTTCTCTTCCTTATACACGTGTTGTGTGGCACGCAAACGTGTAGTTTTTAATATAAAGACGCTGCCGCTTACGTCATCACTATCACTTGGCGCTGACACCTGTCACTGGCGCAAGTGATACGGCTGAAACACACGTACTTACGAAAAACCCAACGCTTGAATCAACAGCATTTGTGGCAGAACACCCTGGGCACCCCTTACAGTACTTTGCCTACGTTCACCCCCTCTTCTGTCCTTTGGGTCGTAGCCAGGATTGTCATTTGCATTCGTACATGAATTGGATGCAATTTCCTTCATCGGCTTAGGTTCAGTTGCAGAGCACACGCAGAGCGATTTCACGCAGGATACGGCACACAGGGGGACTTAGGTCCGAAGAAGATTGAGCCGAGGAATGTCATTATATGGACCTAATAATTATGTGATATCCTAGGAGATGTTTCCTTGCATTAAATATGTTAGAAGGGCCCATTAGATTAGTCTAATTCTGGGATAACTTTAATTGTCATTTTTAATATACTAAGAAATTAGAATATAATCCCGTTCTTAAAAACACTAAAGGAATGATGACACAACAGTGCAGGACAAAGCGTTAGCATCACAACCTTCCGACCAGGAAGTTGTCACGGGCACTAGGAGTCTTTACCCAGGGATCACCAGATGGTAGGCTTACCAGAGCAATGTAGATGGTAATAGGGTACTCTGGTAGCTGGGTGATCACGGAACATGAAATGATGGCCGATGAGATGCTCAGGGAAAGTCTATGACTAGCAACACTGGTAATAATGAGGTAATGATACACAAGGAACTGTATGGACAAGGACACGTGAAGGTAGTCAGTGGTCTGCGATAGCAAGTTGTACCACTGCTATAGTGAGGTGGAATGTCCAACAGAAACAAGGAGGTGATGAGAGTCAGCGGTCTGCGGGTAGCAAGTTGTACCGCTGTCTGAGTGAAGGAATGGAATCCAAGTGGAGGTATCCAGGTAGTCAGTGGTCTGCGGTAGCAAGTTGTACCACTGCTCTGTGAGAGGATAATGGAACAGGTGATACCGGAAACAGGGATCAGTGGTCTGACATCAGCAAGTTGTACCACTGCATATATATGTGAGGAGGTGCACGGGGGAAGACTGCAACACAGGATATACACAGGCACCTTATACACGATCCACAGTAATATGCACAATATAGGTATATATATATGTAAATGACTGATCAGGTCTGCAATCTAGAAAGTCTCTTGAAGTAGTCCAGCACAATGATAACACAGTCAATGATGGCAATAGACTCAGCGGATAGCAGACTCCAGAGAGAACCAAACACAGTCCAGCAAGATATGCAATACACAGCACAGTCAATGAGAAGTATGCATACCGTGGTTCAGCAGTAGCAGTCAGATGGGATTGCAGCGGTACCTGAGCGGCTGGAGGCCGACTGGATAGGAAGTCCCTGGATAGGAGAAGCAGCGGTCTAGCAGGTGCAGCGCACAGGTGAGTAGACCGACAGGACACGAATCCACAGGAGTCAGCAACACGTGGAACTGGACTCATAGGAAACCCAGGAGAATGGAGATGATCCAGCAGAGGGTAGTAGAAGAGATACAAATCCAATGCTGACAGGAGGGTAGAGGCCAGTGGAACACGTGAAGGCGTGGAGAGTGGATCAGCAGGAGATGGACGATAGCGCTGACCACAGCGGCAGGGACTCAGCGGCACACGGAGGTAACCAGTAGCAACCACAGGAACCAACAGCGATGGGAAACAGGAGTGCAGCGCAGGGCCGGAGCTGTAGATCACGAAGTGTAGCAGATGGTAATGAAAAGCAGGCAGTCTCGAGGAAGTCACAGCAAAGATGAGATGAGAGTGTAGTGCACGGAGGCAGCGGATAGTAGTCAGCTGGCAGTCACGATGTTAAACACAGGCGAGTTGCAAGCAGGAGACTGTAGTGCACAGAGGCAGCGGATAGTAGTCAGCTGGCAGTCACGATGTTGAACACAGGCGAGTTGCAAGCAGGAGACTGTAGTGCACAGAGGCAGCGGATAGAAATCAGCAAACAGACTTGATGAGAAGCAGGTGAGTGAGGTAAAAGCTGGAGTGCACGGAGGCAGCGGATAGCAATGAGCAAACAGTCACATTGATATAAAATAACGTTGAAGTGGTGTAGAAGACTGTAGTGCACGGAGGCAGCGGATAGGAATCAGCAAACAGTCATGATGATAAAGTTGATGGTAGAAGTGGTATGGAACCACAGTAGTAGAAGTGGTTTGGAAACCACAGGAATCAGCAGCACTGAATACACAAGTAATACAGGAACACCTTCAGAGACTCATGAGGAATGAGACTCCAAGATCAGGCAACGTGGTAGTGACCACAGGTGCTTAATATAGGGAGGTTGCCTGATCTGCCAATTAAGTTAAAGGGGTATACACCTGAAGTATAGAAAAGGGCTGCGCATGCGCAGACCCTCAGGATGGTGGACGGCCACGGTTCCTAAATGTCCGGGAAGAGGCACTCACGGTCCGGTGAGTGACAGTACCCCCCCCTTTTAAAGGTGGGCACAGAACGCCTGGAACCGGGCTTGTCCGGATTTTTGGAGTAAAACTTCTTCAAAAGGGCAGGAGCATTAAGATCTTCAGCTTTGATCCAAGAGCGCTCCTCAGGACCAAAGCCCTTCCAATGAACGAGGAAGTGGAGGACTCCTCGCGAAATTTTTGCATCTAGTACCTCGGTAATCTCAAAATCCTCCTCCTGATGGACTTGAACTGGCTGCGGAGCTGAGGGAGGAGTTGAAAAACGGTTGATAATAAGAGGTTTGAGCAAAGATACATGGAAGGCATTAGAAATCCGAAGACTCTTAGGAAGAAGGAGTTTCACACATACTGGATTGATAACTTGAATGATCCTATATGGACCAATAAAACGAGGGGCGAATTTCATGGATGGAACCTTCAAACGAATATTTTTTGTGGATAACCAGACACGATCTCCAATTTTTAGTGGTGGAATAGCCCGCCTCTTCTTATCAGCGAAAGATTTATATTTGACAGATGTCTTCTTCAAACAGGTTCTAACCTGAGACCAGATATTTTTAAAGGTCTGACAAACAGTCTCCACCGCAGGAACTTGGGTGGGCGGGAGGGCAGGAAATTCCGGAAAAGACGGATGGTGACCGTAGACCACAAAGAATGGAGTTTTGGATGATGACTCATGGTACATGTTGTTATGGGCGAACTCAGCCCAGGGAGTAACTCTACCCAGTTGTCTTGATTGGCTGATGAAAATATCCTTATAAAAGTCTCAAGATCTTGATTGACACGTTCGGTTTGTCCATTGGATTGTGGATGGTAAGAAGATGAGAGTGCTAATCGTATGCCCAAGGTTTTACAAAGGGCTCGCCAGAATCTGGACACGAATTGTACTCCTCTATCAGACACAATCTCAGATGGACATCCATGGATACGGAAGATCTCTTTAATGAAATGTTCAGCCAGGATAGACGAGGAAGGCAAACCAGACAGAGGGATGAAATGAGCCATCTTCGAAAATCTGTCCACTACGACCCAAATAGTGTTATGGTTCTTACTAGGTGGTAAGTCAGTAACGAAATCCATACTAATATGGGTCCATGGTTTGGACGGAATGGGTAGTGGTCGCAGCAACCCTGCTGGGGTTCTGCGGGGAGGATTTGAATTGCGAACATAATTCACAGGAAGCAATGAACTCTTTGACGTCTCTCCTCATTGAAGGCCACCAGTAACTTCGAGAGAGGATCTCAAAAGTCTTGTGTTCACCGGCGTGTCCAGAAAAACGAGAGGCATGGAACCACGAAAGGATTTTCCTCCTTAGAGTAGGAGGCACGAGGGTCTTCCCAAATGGTAGCGTTTTGGTGGATGAAGCAGCCAGTGAGATACATTTTGGGTCTAGAATGGTATGGTTGGAAACCTCTTCTATATCAGAGGACGTAGCAAAGGCTCTAGATAAGGCATCAGCTTTTTTGTTCTTGGCAGCTGGTTTGAAGGTAATTATTAATTCAAAACGGGAAAAGAAAAGAGACCATCTTGCTTGACGAGGGTTCAAGCATTGGGCAGACTGGAGATATGACAAGTTCTTATGATCCGTGAAGATCGTCACCGGATGGCGAGCTCCCTCCAACAAGTATCTCCATTCCTCTAATGCGGCTTTGATAGCCAGTAATTCCTTGTCTCCGATGGTATAATTCTTCTCTGCGGGTAGGAGACCCCGAGAATAGAAGGCACAAGGGTGGAATTTTTGCTGTTCGAGCGTTGGGAGAGAATAGCTCCTAAGCCCACATTAGAGGCATCTACTTCTAGGAAAAAAGGGAGTGTCACATCAGGCTGACGAAGGATTGGAGCCGAAGAGAAGGACTCTTTTAATGTTTGAAAGGCTTGAATAGCCTCAGTAGACCATTGCTTAGGATTAGCCCCTTTACGAGTCAGGGCCACAATAGGAGATGCAATGGAAGAAAAGTCTTGAATGAAGCGTCTATAGTAATTGGCAAAACCTAAAAAACGCTGGATGGCACGAAGAGTAGTTGGCTGGGGCCAATGTAGTACAGCATTTACTTTGTCAGGATCCATCTTCAGACCAACTCCGGAAACAATATACCCCAAGAATGGAATCTGGGGTAATTCGAATGAACATTTTTCTAATTTACAGAACAATGAATTTTTCCGTAGCCTGGAGAGGACTTCTGCCACATGTTGGTGGTGAGAAGGCAGGTCCTGTGAAAAAAATCAATATGTCGTCGTCCAGGTAGACGACGACACATACATATAATAAGTCCCGAAAAATCTCATTGATGAAGCCCTGAAAAACAGCGGGGGCATTACATAGCCCGAAAGGCATTACCAGATATTCGTAATGCCCGTCTCTGGTGTTAAACGCCGTCTTCCATTCGTCACCGGAACGGATTCTGATTAAATTGTAAGCACCACGAAGATCCAACTTAGTAAAAATACGGGCTCCCTTAATGCGGTCAAATAGCTCAGTGATCAACGGAATGGGATACCGGTTCTTGATAGTAATGGCATTGAGTCCACGAAAATCTATACAAGGGCGTAATGATCCATCCTTCTTTTTGACAAAGAAGAACCCAGCTCCAGCGGGCGAGGTGGAAGGTCGAATGAACCCACGCTGGAGGTTCTCCCGTATATATTCAGATGTAGCTTGAGTTTCAGGTAACGAGAGTGGATAGACCCGGCCTCTGGGAGGAGTCTTGCCAGGAAGAAGATCAATCGGACAATCCCAAGAACGATGAGGAGGAAGACGTTCAGACTGAGCTTTATCAAAAACATCGGTAAATGAAGCATATTGAGGAGGGAGTCCCGGTGAAATAGCTGAAATGGAAGCTTGCTGTACCTTGAGAGGAATGACTTGGGAAAGGCAATGATGGTGACATTCAGGCCCCCAAGACGTGACTTGAGGGGTGCGCCAGTCAATCTGGGGAGAATGACACTGAAGCCATGGAAGGCCTAGGACAATCGGACTTGTCGTAACAGGAAGAATTAAAAACGATATCTCTTCATGATGCAGAGCACCAATCTGAAGGGTTACTGGAGACGTACTCTGGGTGATGAGACCGTTGATGAGACGTGATCCATCGATAGCCGTCACAGTAATGGGAGTTTTTAAGGTAATCATTGGTAGAGACCATTGATTAACTAACGATTTGGAAATAAAATTTCCTGCTGCTCCGGAATCAATCAATGCCTGTGACTCAAAGGTCTTGGTAGCAAAGGAAATAGTCACATCAAAAGCGCAGACTTTAGATTTCATAGACGATGGAGAGGACTCCAGGGACCCTAACTTCACCTCTCCAGAACTAGTTAGGGCCTGGCATTTCCCGATCTCTTAGGGCAGGAGCTGAGGACATGAGTGGAATCAGCACAATAGATACAGAGTCTATTCTTGACTCTTCGTTTCCTCTCCTCAGAAGATAACTTGGAACGTCCAATCTCCATGGGAATCACAGCGGGTGACACTGGACGAAATTGAGGGTTAGAGCGAAAAGGTGCTTTAGCAGAAGTCGTTTTCTCAGCCTCTCTTTCACGAAATCTCATATCAACACGATGGCAAAGAGAGATCAAATCTTCAAGTGACGAAGGAAGCTCTTGGGTAGTCAGTGCATCTTTAATTTTATCGGAAAGCCCCTGCCAGAAGGCGGCAACTAGGGCTTCAGTGTTCCACTGAAGTTCAGAGGCTAAGATCCTAAATTGAATGACGTACTGGCCTACAGTATGAGATCCTTGTCGCAGACGGAGGATGCTGGAAGCAGCGGAGGTCACACGACCTGGTTCATCGAACACACTTCGGAATGTGGAAATGAATTTGGCACTATCTTGTAGAATTGGATCGTTTCTCTCCCACAGGGGGGAGGCCCAAGCCAGGGCTTGACCCGAAAACAATGAGATAAGATAGGCCACTCTGGAACGATGGGTAGAAAAATTTTGAGGTTGGAGTTCAAAATGGACTGAACATTGGTTAAGGAAACCTCTACAAGTTTTGGGGTCCCCGTCATATTTTGACGGAGTAGGCAGGTGAAGCGTAGGAGCTGTAGACACCTGGGATGGCAATGGGGAAACGGAGGAAAGCACAGGAGCTTCAATATTAGCTGTAACAGTCTGTCCAGATGTTCCTTGGGAGGTTAATGATTGGTAACATTGAAGTAACAGCTGTTGGCGAGCATCCTGTTGCTCCACACGGCTGACCAGATGCTGCAGCATCTCTTTAGCAGTAGGTTCCGTATCTGGGTCTGTCATGGCCTGATCTTACTGTCACGGGCACTAGGAGTCTTTACCCAGGGATCACCAGATGGTAGGCTTACCAGAGCAATGTAGATGGTAATAGGGTACTCTGGTAGCTGGGTGATCACGGAACATGAAATGATGGCCGATGAGATGCTCAGGAAAGTCTATGACTAGCAACACTGGTAATAATGAGGTAATGATACACAAGGAACTGTATGGACAAGGACACGTGAAGGTAGTCAGTGGTCTGCGATAGCAAGTTGTACCACTGCTATAGTGAGGTGGAATGTCCAACAGAAACAAGGAGGTGATGAGAGTCAGCGGTCTGCGGGTAGCAAGTTGTACCGCTGTCTGAGTGAAGGAATGGAATCCAAGTGGAGGTATCCAGGTAGTCAGTGGTCTGCGGTAGCAAGTTGTACCACTGCTCTGTGAGAGGATAATGGAACAGGTGATACCGGAAACAGGGATCAGTGGTCTGACATCAGCAAGTTGTACCACTGCATATATATGTGAGGAGGTGCACGGGGGAAGACTGCAACACAGGATATACACAGGCACCTTATACACGATCCACAGTAATATGCACAATATAGGTATATATATATGTAAATGACTGATCAGGTCTGCAATCTAGAAAGTCTCTTGAAGTAGTCCAGCACAATGATAACACAGTCAATGATGGCAATAGACTCAGCGGATAGCAGACTCCAGAGAGAACCAAACACAGTCCAGCAAGATATGCAATACACAGCACAGTCAATGAGAAGTATGCATACCGTGGTTCAGCAGTAGCAGTCAGATGGGATTGCAGCGGTACCTGAGCGGCTGGAGGCCGACTGGATAGGAAGTCCCTGGATAGGAGAAGCAGCGGTCTAGCAGGTGCAGCGCACAGGTGAGTAGACCGACAGGGACACGAATCCACAGGAGTCAGCAACACGTGGAACTGGACTCATAGGAAACCCAGGAGAATGGAGATGATCCAGCAGAGGGTAGTAGAAGAGATACAAATCCAATGCTGACAGGAGGGTAGAGGCCAGTGGAACACGTGAAGGCGTGGAGAGTGGATCAGCAGGAGATGGACGATAGCGCTGACCACAGCGGCAGGACTCAGCGGCACACGGAGGTAACCAGTAGCAACCACAGGAACCAACAGCGATGGGAAACAGGAGTGCAGCGCAGGGCCGGAGCTGTAGATCACGAAGTGTAGCAGATGGTAATGAAAAGCGGCAGTCTCGAGGAAGTCACAGCAAAGATGAGATGAGAGTGTAGTGCACGGAGGCAGCGGATAGTAGTCAGCTGGCAGTCACGATGTTAAACACAGGCGAGTTGCAAGCAGGAGACTGTAGTGCACAGAGGCAGCGGATAGTAGTCAGCTGGCAGTCACGATGTTGAACACAGGCGAGTTGCAAGCAGGAGACTGTAGTGCACAGAGGCAGCGGATAGAAATCAGCAAACAGACTTGATGAGAAGCAGGTGAGTGAGGTAAAAGCTGGAGTGCACGGAGGCAGCGGATAGCAATGAGCAAACAGTCACATTGATATAAAATAACGTTGAAGTGGTGTAGAAGACTGTAGTGCACGGAGGCAGCGGATAGGAATCAGCAAACAGTCATGATGATAAAGTTGATGGTAGAAGTGGTATGGAACCACAGTAGTAGAAGTGGTTTGGAAACCACAGGAATCAGCAGCACTGAATACACAAGTAATACAGGAACACCTTCAGAGACTCATGAGGAATGAGACTCCAAGATCAGGCAACGTGGTAGTGACCACAGGTGCTTAATATAGGGAGGTTGCCTGATCTGCCAATTAAGTTAAAGGGGTATACACTGAAGTATAGAAAAGGGCTGCGCATGCGCAGACCCTCAGGATGGTGGACGGCCACGGTTCCTAAATGTCCGGGAAGAGGCACTCACGGTCCGGTGAGTGACAGAAGTATAAAATAGCTGATTATATCAGGTGCTCGTCACAGTCTGTGTGACCAGTAACGCGTGACAATTAATCAACAACTGAGTTCCTGTAGCCAATTATTGCCAGGAACAAAAATAGGTTGCAAAAAAAGCTTTAAACACATTCAGTTTGTGGAAAAAAAATGATTTTCTATGCAACAATAATGTTACTATGTATCTCTCAGGGAAGGCGCAGCGACAATCTGCTGACCTATAGGGATTGGTAATCTACAAATTATTAATATCAAAAATTACCAGGAGCGACCGGCACAGGTGGAAATATTAGGTTGTGAATGGTGCAACTTTATACTCGAATGTGCTCAGATAATATATGAAGCATCTATTACTCTTTTATACCTAGAATGTATCACTGTGTGTATAGGGTCTGATTACTGTGTTCAGGCAGCTCTTGGTTTTTTTAGGGGGTGTTAATTTAAATCCTATCTAAAGCCTAAAATATTTGGCAAGGTGTTTCAAATGCAGGAAAACGACCTTACACACATTCTGTCTGTTCGCCTCCAGTGTAATTAAATAAATAGAAAGGCGCGTTATTGTCACGACGTGTACCCCTCCGTCACCCGAGGGGGGCAGAGGTCTGGACACATTTCAATAAGCACCAGCAGATGTATGTTACTAACCCAGTGTTTTTATAGTGTCTTTCAATCGCTCTTGCACATAAAGACAATTAATATGTGGTCACAATATCCCCGGCTGACGGCTCTTAGCGGCTGTGGGAGGCCAGGGATGGAATTAAGCAGCCATCTCTTTGTGGAGAAAGATATTGCTGGGTGTATTATACACCCAGGTCACGTGGCAGACGGAACAGAAGCAAACAGACCCTTTCACCCCCGGGGTCAAGAGATCAGATCCAGGCACAATTAAGAGAAATTGAAAGCTTCTGTCATCTTCTAAATTCAATTCACATAAACGTGGGTGACAGGTTCCCAGCCACGAGCACAGACGCTACCTGCAAATAATGTGTTTGTGTCAGAAACGGATATTGAATTTCGCTATTGAAACACGTTGTTTATATAAAATCACGGGCCAGCGTATAACGCGCCTGGTTCAGAGCGTAATGACTCCCCCATTATTGGTCGGCATTGTGCAGGGCTAAAATGGGTCTATTTTAAAATACTTATCTCCTGTTCTGTTCTACTGAAATAAAAATGGAATTATGCCGCAGTTGTTTCAAAACAGATCAGGCCAAAATCACGGCAACAATCTGACGACATCAGGGGTATAAGCAGCCGGCGGTGTAAAGGGAATTTGTCATTGTTTAGTTATGAAATGTGCAGATAAGTATTTTCTTCTGTGTGTTTGTTTTTATTTTGTTTTGAGGGTGTTGTCTTTTGTTTTTTATTAATATTATATATCTAAGACTTATCACTAGCAATATATTTGTCCCATGCATTCTTATGGGGAGATTTAAGGTCGCCTCGATGTTCGGATGTGCTCATATCTGCCCAATACGGGAAGGAATTTCTGATTATTTTTCTCTGGGACGTGAGGGAAAAAAAGCGGAGATTCCATCCTAAACATTGCGCCTCTGGACTGTTCCGGAGTCACATTGCGCTGAATTGAGTCCTGACCACAACTGCTGGAGACCATTCCATGGATATGTCCCCCATTCCGTATAAATGTTCTTCGTAATGTTACCTCTCAGTCTCCCTCCAATGTCACTATGTCCCCACGTATAATACATGTATATTACACATCTATCATGTCTCATGTCTCCTGCTGGCTCTCGGCCATCTCATCTTGGATGTCCCAGCGCTATCTTAAACTTAAAATTTCCAAGACTGAAATAATTGTTTTCCTCCCCTTTCAGGGTGCTCCCACCTCCCCCCCTTCTCTATGTCTGTTAATAACACTACCCTCTTCCAAGTCCGATGCCTTGGGGTCATCCTCGACTCCTCCTTCTCCTTCAAACCTCACATTCTGTCCCTATCATAATCCTGCGACTTCCCCCACCGGTAAATATCTAAGATACGGACCTTTTTCACCACAGAAGTCACCCAAACCCATTCACTCTCTTGTAATCTCCCGCCTTGACTACTGTAACCTCCTTCTCTCTGGCCTACCTGATTCTTACCTTGCCCCTATGAAGTCTATCTTTAATTTTCTCTCCCGCCGCTCTATAGCTGCTGTTCCCCCTCCACCAGTCCCTAAATTGGCTCTTCGTGGTCTACAGAATTAAATTTAAACTCATCACCCTCACTTTCAAAGCTCTTAATCAATCCACCCCCCCCCCCCTATATCTCCAACCTCATCTCTACCTACACTCCTAGCCGCCCCCCTCAACTCTGCCAGTTACCGCCACCTCACTACTTCACTGATCACCTCCTCTCACTCTCGTCTCCAGGACTTTGCCCGGGCTGCTCCTCAGCTGTGGAACAATCTTCCACGTTCCATCAGGTTAGCATCTACTCTCAAAGGCTTCAAGCGTGCCCTTAAGACTCATTTCTTTATTCAAGTCTATCAGTCCTCCTAACTCCCTTGTCCTGGCTCTCTCCCCCAGTTAGTACCATCCTATTTGTGTCTCCCCCAACCCTTTAAGATGTAAGCTCCAAGGATTAGGACCCTTTGTCCTCATGTTCTCCTTCTAATATTCCATCACCCTCTGTACCTCTAGGCTGATCCCCTAGCCCTGTATGCTTAGACCAATTCACTCTGGTCACCACTCTCACTCACTGCCCCGTAAATAATACTGCCTCGTCCTCTGAGCTTACAGCATTCACTGCAATCCTTTGTCCCTGTAGCCAAACCTATATCCATTCCACTATCTTTGAACCAAATCCAAGGAATTTCAATTTCTTAGCTAATTTATTCTAGGATACTGTATCGAATGCCTTGATGAAATCTAAGTATGACGTATCCACTGATTCACCATAATTTATAACTTTAGCTACCAAGTCTAAAATATGCAGCAAATTCGTTAGACATAATCCATGCTAACTTGGATTTTGTAATTTGTTTGACTCAATTTTTTTTTTTTTAATAATTCTATTAATTTCCCAACTATCGATGTGAGACTCACTGGTTTATAACTACCATATTATTCCATTAGAAGGATATATCTCTCCTCTCCAGTGTACGTTACACTCTGAGTTTTTAACAGTAAAATACAGAGCAACAATAGTTGTTTAAGCAGCCAACAATTGTGTGTGTTTAGTCTCTTTGCAACAATTCTCCAGCTAGAATCTGATTGGATGCTCTGGTCAACACCTCCACTTTTACCTTTTAGAACCTTTAGTAAATCTTCCGCTATATCTTAGCTTTCATATTAATAGCACACAGCCGTAATACCGTTTGTGGGCAGCGACATTCTTATGCTTGTAATCAGTGGTTATCAAATCCTGGTGGAAACTTAAAGGGAGATTTTGCAAACCTAATATGTGATATGTTTATTAATATATTGTGGGAGCTGTATGTATAACAGGTAAAACTTGTTATTTTATGTTTGCCTACATTGTAGTCATTGTGATCCACCATCCAGCAACTATCCGGCTGCAGTCTCACCCACCTCAGGGTACCTGCGCATGCAGGTTACATAACAGTAGTACAGATGTATTCCTTTTGTCTCTATCTGTCCCCTCTCTCTTTCTCTCTCTCTTTCTCTCTCTCTCTCTCTCTCTCTGTCCCCTCTCTTTCTTTCTCTCATTCTCTGTCTCTCTGTCCCCCTCTCTCTCTCCCTCTCTCTTTCTCTGTCCCCACTCTCTCTCTGTCCTCTCTCTCTCTTTCTGTCCTCTCTCTCTCTCTCTCTTTCTCTGTCCTCTCTCTCTCTCTGTCCTCTCTTTCTCTTTCTCTGTCCCCTCTCTCTCTCTCTCCTCTCTCTTTCTCTGTTCCCTCTCTCTCTCTGTCCCCTTTCTTTTTCTCTTTCTCTGTCTCTCTGTCCACCTCTCTCTCTCTCTTTCTCTGTCCCCTCTCTCGCTCTCTCTGTCCTCTCTCTCTCTCTTTCTCTGTCCTCTCTCTCACTCTTTCTCTGTCCTCTCTCTCACTCTTTCTCTGTCCCCTCTCTCTCTCTCTCGTCTCCTGCAGAGGTAAATGCTGGGGGTAGGGGGTTCTGTATGTATAACAGAGTTTGACTGATAATTTCACACCCTCACACTACCTGCTGAGGATTTCATGGATGAAGCTAAAGTCAGGATTACACAGATAATGATGGACACTTGGAGATTACTGTACACAGTGCAGAGTGTGACGCTGGAATATACACAATACTGTGATGTAAAGTACTTTTCTCATTTCGTCTCTCTGAGCTACAGAACAGGTATTGTGATGGTACAAATACCGCAGCGGTAGCTAGTAATTTGGCTTTCCCTCTTTTAATGAGTATTTTTTAGGTTTAGTTTAGCTTTCATTCATAACTCCCTTTATTGCAGTTTACATGTGATCTTAATTGTGATGTCATAAATAACAAAGAAATATTTTTGGGTTTTGGTATGTGCAACAAAGTAAATTAAGTGGTTAAGGCCATCATTAATTTTAAAAGCCTAAACTGCCCTGAGGATATTGATGGAAAAACGCGTTTAACCGAACGAACCCCACGGTGCTGACAAGGTGAATATTTTAAAAAGTTAATAGGATAAAAACTTAAAACTAATATTCCAAACCAGAAGTGGGGCCTCAAGAACAAATATATTTTCTAAAACTACACTCTACAGAAAATCAAAGAGAACTGTCATTTTTTTGTATAATTCACATTAAGTTGTGGAAATTTGGTGTCAAAAATGATTTGCTACTTTTGACAACGAAGAATGTAAGTATCTATATATATATATATATATATTTACTGAAGATCGATGCACATTGCCACGGGGCTCCAATTCGCCGTATTTACTACAGGGCGTTTTGAAGCGTGAACACCTGTCAGTGATGTGCAGCGTTTTCTAAAAACCTACAGCACCGACGACTTGGTCAAAATTGCCAGAAAAAAGTCAGATTTCTTTTTTACCTTCTTCTAGGGGAGATAGTGACCTATCTCATCATTCATAATACAAGAGGGGGCTCATATGTGTCCTCTTATCAGCGTAATAACAATATATGTGAGCTCCTCATTTCTGTAAATGAAGCACCGACCCCCCACACCCCCCCCATTAATATGCCCCAGCAATGAGGACAGCAGTAAATGCAGCTGAAGTTTGGTTTGATGTCTCTGGAGAATTAACAGCATTAAATATTTCAGGCAAACCGGCAGATTAATGGATTATTCCGTCCTGAGGGGACCTCTCTAAAATGATTTCAAACCCTAAATAAAATTAACGTCCCATGATAGATTTTGAAACAAGCTCCAAAAGAGCAGAAATGATTTATTTTTTTGTTTTTAATTTAGCGTTCTGAACACTGATTACAACGTGCAGTTGGAGATTACAAGTCAATGGTTGCGGAGGAATTGTGTCAGGTTAGATCTCTGGTGAAATATTTTGTAAGCGTCTGTGGAGATATCCCCAGCGCACATGACCTGCGATTACACAAATGTCCCTGATTAATCATCATCATCAATTTATTTATATAGCGCCACTAATTCCACAGCGCTGTACAGAGAACTCGCTCACATCAGTCCCTGCCCCATTGGGGATTACAGTCTAAATTCCCTAACACACACACACACACACACACCTGCTAAGGTCAATTTATTAGCAGCCAATTAACCTACCAGTATGTTTTTGGAGTGTGGGAGGAAACCGGAGCACCCGGAGGAAACCCACGCAAGCACGGGGAGAACATACAAACCCCTCACAGATAAGTCCATGGTCGGGAATTGACAGTGCTGTGAGGCAGAAGTACTAACCACTAAGCCACCGTGCTGCCCACATGAGATGTCATTGTGCGCTACAGGAAAACTCACAACTAATTCTTAGGAGACATAAAAACTTTCTGGTCACTAACCGTGTACTACTCATATAAAGGCTTCATGCACCCGTTGTCCGAGTCTCGAGGAAATTAGACAGATAACGTTGTTTGGTCAATGTAACGACCTAGCTGGCTATTCAATGTGGCTTCTGGTCTCATGGATGAAATTGCAACGTACTGAATAATTCGGTGATTTTATGTTATCAGATTGGCTTCAAAACTCATCCTATTGTTGAACGCTTGGTTGTCCAATCTGGTTACAGATCTGATCCTTCGGTCATAACATCAATCGCAAACAATCAGATTGTTTTGTGTGCAGCCAAAATAAGATTGAGAATTTCAAGCTCAGTTTAATGATCTCCGGAGTGAAAATAAAAAATACATCATCCTAGTAAATAAAGCGGAAATTACCGTATTTTTCGCTCCATAAGACGCACTTTTCCCCCCCAAAAAGTGGGGGGAAAAGTGTGTGCGTCTTATGGAGCGAATACTGCAAAAAAGAGTGCACGTTGGGGACCTTAATGATGCCGCGGGGAAGCCTGCAGCCAGATCAGAAAGCAAGGACTACATGGAAGGAGAGCGGGTCCAGGCAGGAAACTTACAATTCCATGGTGGCAGCGTGGAGAAGCGGGTCCCGGCCAAGAAGGAGATCGTTGTACAGTCATTCAAAAAATGTGGCATTAGCAATGCCTTCGATAAAAGTGAAGACAGTATCTTATATGAAGACAGCGAAGAAAGTGATGTCAGTGATTATGAGCAAATGAGCTTCATAAATTCTGACTCTAGTGATGATGAGTTCTGGGGGTTTCCAGAAAACAAGAGTACTCAAACCTTTAAGTCTCTCCATTTGTTAATGACAGTGATAATGGTTCTTAATGCCACTGTTGACTGCTGTTCACTTTACATCGTTCAAATGTTATTCTGTTATAGTTTATTAAATATTTTATTACACTGAATATTTTTTTTCCTGTTTTCCTCCTCTAAAAACTAGGTGCGTCTCATGGTCAGATGCGTCTTATGGAGCGAAAAATACGGTAGGTCTCTTGGATTGTGTCGTCTCACTGATGCCCAGAGGTCGGTCACCAGGATCGGGGTTGGGAGGTAACTTCAAGGAGAAGACATTCTGCATAAAGGACTCTCAAGGTTATTCTAATGGAGGCGGTGGGGGGTTAAAAGTAAAATAAATGTTAGAGATCGGGGATAGATTTTTCAAACCTTCTAAAAAGGAAAAGTGGATGTGACCAATCACCATCATTATCAACATTTATTTATATAGCGCCAGCAAATTCCGTAGCGCTTTACAATTGGGAACAAACATTTATAAAACAATACTGGGTAATACAGACAGAGCGGTAAGAGGGCCCTGCTCACAAGCTTACACTCTATGGGACAATGGTTTGATACACAAGGGTAAGTGCTACATTATATTGAATATTTGTCCTGCTTGAATGCAAAGGTTACAACGTATTTAGTAGGCTGCATCAGATTGCACCAATCAGATTGTAGCTAACATGTATCTAGTACATGCAAGAAAATGATACCTAGAATCTGATTGGTTGCTATGGGCAACGCCTCCACTCTTAGTTTTGAGAAAGTTTGATACATCTATCCCCTGGGATTCTCACATCCCAAAGTCTTTATTAAGAGGCATAGTAACAGTGCCCCTGCTGGTTATATGTAGGTACTGCCCAGAATGGTAAATGAGGGTGTTTTGTGATAATGATATAAAACATTAATACCTTGAATTATATTTAACTTTGCACAATTAATTTATTGTTACATTTTGATACTTTGCCACAACTTTTCTACAGTGAGTGAATGGGTGAACATGCAGATTGATCAGATATTCAGCTTGTAATAATAAAATATTGGGATCCATGGCTGGCAGTAGTATATTTGTGAGGGTATTAAGTCACGGCTATGTGGGTCATTTAGAAATACTGTTAGAGCAATATAGTCGTATGCAACAAACAAGGTTTAATGCGATAGGAAAAAAATAATCTTTCTGGCTAAACCACATCAGAGGAAAAGATATTTCTGTATTTGGTGATAAAGGAAAAGGTGATTTTTATCTATATATTTATATTTTGTCATAACCCGGGAAATGATACCATATTAGCGTGACACAGAATAAGGACACTATTGATATTTATATAACATTGTACTTATTAAATATTTACAGCATGACAAATAGATAATTTATTGTATACACAATTGTCCAAAACTTTATTTACCAACATCCCTCTTTGAGCTCCCTTAATGCTGTAGGACCATAGTCGTCATAATACACAGCTGGAGCTCCCCCTACTGGCCAAACGATGGTACTATGTGAAGAAGGAGTCACTTGCAGACACAGTAATGAGATTCTACAGCTTAGAATGTTCTACAGTCGCACTATAGGCAGCTGAACGACCAATAATTAACATTGTAACAGTCATTTAGAATTTCAAAGTAACATAAAACATTGTTGCTGTTTGTAATCCAGTTTTCAGGACTCTCTGCATAGATTAATGTTATTTGCGGTGAACACGTTGGTGGAAATAAATACATTCAAATAGGCTGAAAATATATCTAATATTCAAAAATATAAAATGCAAAAATAAAAATAATAATAATAAGTACCTGACAGTGATGTGTTTAATTACTGGTTACTATATTCAGGGGCTCCTCCTCCTGCTCCTTCCGTACTTCAATTTGGGGACAGGGGTTGTACTCCTGTGTACAGATCAGTGTTCCTGGACCAGAGGTGACTTCTTTGTCCAGAGTATCATTTGAGCTGTTTGTGAATGAGGTTCTAATTAGTTGCAGATATTGGTTCAGAATAGTTAAAGATAGCAACGCATTTCGCTGCCAGTCTGCAGCTTTTTTCAGTGACTGAACGGGGTTTGGCTGGGATCTGTCCTGAAATACTTACAGCCCAACCTAATAATCATGATTATAATACAATTCTGCTATATTTTACATTTTCTCCTCTATCCAGTTCACAGAATAAGAGGAGGGCCTGCAAATTCCAGAGAAGGTGAGTTAATAATAAAAAATAATTACAGTTAGGGACATATCATTAAAAAGTGGGACTCTGGCAAAACAAGGATTGTTCCACTAATATACAATTATCCTAATCTCTCTCTATATATAAAAGAAGACGTTTGTTAGTTTCTTGGTGAATATCTTCCTCAGCTCTCAAAGTAAAGCTGCCAAATGTTATGTAGTTATTTAGCATCGAAAAGTGACCTATCGGACCTCACAGCGACAGAGCAACACGTATTGAAAACATCATTTTTTTGTTCTAAACAATTGTTTGACTGCTGGAAGGAAACATCACCACAATACGACATAACGACAACATGACATAATGATAATGCTGTTACTGTGTTATAAAATAACTATTGTAATAAGAAAAGTATACATTTAAATAAATTTAGTTAATTATTAAATCATAATCGCATTAAAATTAATTCAATTTTACTGAAATATAATTTTGTTTAGTTAATTTTTTTTTTCTCTAATCAAAAGCTTTTGTATATTTTATAAATAGCATTTTTGGTCCAATTGCCTAATAAAAACTGCTACATATTACATATCAGACGTGTGCAATGTCGGGTGGCCCTGCTTATATATAATACTATAATATAAACAAGTTATATGGTGACTGATCAATATATAGTAGTGATGTATATTAAACTCATCACCAATAAAGGACGATGTATTTTCAGAGGATCTAAAGTTTGGCTTTTATGGTGTTTGACTGAACAGCTGATCAGTTCTTTGTGATGTTACCAGATAGACCGTCTATTAACCTAATTCCCCCTGTTCCTCTTTCTTCCCAATCTTTCCCACATTCTCGTGTGATGTATACGACATCTATAGAACATGTTCTTCAATGGTTCCAGAACATATATTTCCAGTCTGTCTCCTACATCCAACGTTATAACATTCACGCTACATATATTGTAGATGGTTTTTATGACAGTTTCAAGAGACGTAAATTTTATTTATATTTGATATATTATAGAATAAGAGGGGCCATATAAGAAGATCAACAAATATTATGAGATACTTTGTATATAAAATAAACTTAAAAGTTCTCAGTTTGTTGTATTTCATCCCCACCAGAGTAGAGCAGCACCGTACAGACCAATATATAAGTGCAAAGGGAGTATCGACGATCAAAAACACATATGAATGATTTTCCAGCCTGAAGAGCTTGCAATCTATCTAACTCCTGCTCCCATAGTCATAATAAGAAAATACATAGACTGGATGTTCTGGAGGTAACTGGATAATCTGTACCTCATGTAACATTACTGGGTAAGTCCACCTTTCTAGGGTTTATATGTGTACCATATACTCCGGGGGTCACATAGAAGCTGTCAGTGGGTTTGAACTGAATATCATGAATAATTATTGGCATTAATCAGTTCAAACCACAGTCACTGACAAGATAACGCAGATGTGGGTGATGGCGCAGACAGATAACGCAGTACGCTCAGGCCGCCATAGAGGAACAAGCTGGAAGAAAGCTAAGTGCTAGATACACTAGCCCAGAGAATGTATCTAACATAGAATATAGGTATACACAACCAAGGACTGCTCCTTCAAGCTGCATGTGGGGACTAAGTTTTTGGGAAAAATTAAAGTAGATATTTTCACTGTGATTAGAGTAGCAAACATTTTTATTTTTTTGCACCGTGTAATTAGCTTATAACGTTTATGTGTAAAACTCAGTTCTGTAAATATTTATTCTTGTTTGTTTTCAGTTATGTTATATTACCTGTATGTATCCGCGTTTGCATCTTCTGTTACAAAATAACATTTTCAATTATAGGTAGCAAAAATAGAACAGCACAGTATCTCCCAGAGCAGAATATGGTGTAACTAAAATAACATAACGTGGCAAAGAGAATATTACTGCACATTGTGCTTATATATATATATATATATATATATATATATATATATATATATATGAATGTTTATTTATTTATATATATATGTATATACACACACACACACACACACGTATATATGTATATATATACATATATATAGATATATATAGTGAACAATCATATACTAGCTCTGATCAGTCTTTTGCAATTTGCATTGATGAAAGCTAATAACTGATTGGGATTAAGCAACCTATGGAACTACTGGTCCCAGAATGACCTTTCAGTAAGCTTCCTACTCCTGCTTCATACACTTATAAATTCCACCCCCGGACGTCTCGGTACATTTTTCTGTGTTATAAAACGTAACCAGCTTCAGAATATCTTTATTGTAGTTAAACGGCTGATCAGATTCTCTCCTATACGTTCCACATTAACTCATTATCTATGCTGTTCAGTCCATTAATTCTCCTGGTTTTATTAGCTCATTCCCAGTGTTTGGTCCTGTAGCAGTGACAAGCATTTCGAGAAGATAATCTGACAGCTAATGACTCCATTAAGCGTTGAATACTAATTGGTTTACATCAGGGGACTGAAATTAATTGATGTAAATAAATTAGCACCTGAGCATTCATTGTCCCCGTTATGGGTTTCCAGCAACAGAGGCTGATAACGTTGATGTGGACGGTGGCGTCTGATTGACCAAATCTACCACCAACACCATGGAGGTACCCCCACCCCGGAGCCCTAGGACCCTGTACGCTGCCTGCTCAAACAGACAGGGGCAATTACACCGTAATTAGTAACAAATAATCACCCACAATGACAATCATATCATCTGGACTCCCAATATTTTTAAAGAAAAAAACAGGACTCTCCTGTGACATGGAATTAATGGAGGTCCCGGGGGGAAAACAAAACATTTTGACATTAAGGGCTAGATTTACCAAGCTGCGGGTTTGAAAAGGGGAGATGTTGCCTATAGCAACCAATCAGATTCTAGCTGTCATTTTGTAGAATGTACTAAATAAATGAAAGCTAGAATCTGATTGGTTGCTATAGGCAACATCCCCACTTTTTCAAACCCACAGCTTAGTAAATCTAGCCCTAAATCTCCTCTCTCTCTTCAACTAACAAAACAATACCAGGAACACTCCCCCCCTTGGCCACATCTGCAATTTGCTTCTACAGATAAATAAGTGAAGGAAAAGCTTCTAGGTAATGCCCCTTAAATATTAGCCCTTTATTATTATTATTATTATTATTATTATTATTATCATTTGTTAGGCACCACAAGGTATCCGCAGCGCCGCACACAGTACTAACAGTAGACTATACAGGGTGAAACCATACAGAATAATGAACAAAAAGTACCAATACTTCAGAAACTCCGGCCAGTCATATGCAGTAAAGACGGAGCGGAAGAACAGGTATGGAGACAGGAGGGGAGGGGGCCCTGCTCATACGAGCTTACATCCTAAGGGAGGGTAAACAGACCAGGCACAAGAGGAGCCAGTTGAGGCAAGAGGAGAGAAGGGAGGACGAGCAAAGGGAGGAGATGGGGGTTAAGTAGATGGTTGGTAGGCTTTGAGGAAGAGGTGAGTTTTGAGTGCAAGTTTGAAGGAGCACAGAGTAGGAGACGGATAAGTACAGTCATGGCCAAAAGTTTTGAGAATGACACAAGTATTGGTTTTCACAAAGTTTGCTTCTTCAGTGTTATTAGACCTTTTTGTCAAATGTTGCTATGTTATACTGAAGTAAAATTACAAGTATTTCATAAGTGTCAAAGGCTTTTATTGACAATTGACAAGTTTATGGAAAGAATTAATATTTGCAGTGTTGACCCATCTTTTTGAAGACCTCTGCAATTCGCCCTGGCATGCTGTCAATCACCTTCTGGGCCACATACTGACTGATGGTCGCCCATTCTTGTCTAATCAATGTGTGGAGTTTGTCAGAATTTGTGGGGTTTTGTTTGCCCACCCGCCTCTTGAGGATTGACCACAAGTTCTCAATGGGATTAAGTTCTGGGGAGTTATGGCAAGGTGCTCCATCATGCTGGAAAAGGCATTGTTCATCACCAAACTGTTCTTGGATGGTTGGGAGAAGTTGCTCTTGGAGGATGTTTTGGTACCATTCTATATTCATAGCTGTGTTCTTAGGCAAAATTGTGAGGGAGCCCACTCCCTTGGCTGAGAAGCAGCCCCACACATGAATGGTCTCAGGATGCTCTACTGTTGGCATGACACAGGACTGATGGTAGCGCTCACCTTTCCTTCTCTGGACAAGCATTTTTCCAGATGCCCCAAACAATCTGAAAGGGGATTCATCAGAGAAAATGACTTTACCCCAGTCCTCAGCAGTCCAATCCCTGTACCTTTTACAGAATATCAGTCTGTCCCTGATGTTTTTCCTGGAGAGAAGTGGCTTCTTTGCTGGCCGTCTTGATACCAGGCAATCCTCCAAAAGTCTTCGCCTCACTGTGCGTGCAGATGCACTCTCACCTGACTGCTGCCGTTCCTGAGCAAGCTCTGCACTGGTGGTGCCCCAATCTCGCAGCTGAATCAACTTTAAGAGACGGTCCTGACACTTGGACGTTCTTAGGCGCCCTGAAGCCTTCTTCACAACTATTGAACCTCTCTCCTTGAAGTTTTTAATGATCAGATAAAAGGTTGATTTAGGTTCAATCTTACTAGCAGCAATATCCTTGCCTGTGAGGCCCTTTTTGTGCAAAGCAATGATGACTGTATGTGTTTCCTTGCAAATAACCATGGTTAACAGAGGAAGAACAATAATTTCAAGCACCACCATCCTTTTAAAGCTTCCAGTCTGTTATTCTAACCCAGTCAGCAAGACAGAGTGATCTCCAGCCTTGTCCTCATCAGCACTCTCACCTGTGTTAATGAGAGAATCGCTGACCTGATGTCAGCTGGCCCTTTTGTGGCAGCGCTGAAATGCAGTGAAAATGTTGTTTTTGTGATAAAGTTCATTGTCATGGCAAAGAGGGACTTTGAAATTAATTGCAATTCATCTGATCACTCTTCATGACATTCTGGAATATATGCAAATTGCCACCATAAAACCTGAGGCAGCAGAGTTTGTGAAAAATAATATTTGTGTCATTCTCAAAACTTTTGCCCATCACTGTAGATGCTTTACCCGCTGGCCTTTTACAGCAAGACTCCGGCTGTTTGTAGTTGGGCGTTCTGGGGCAACACTCATTAACTGTTTTGCTGAGAGCTACAACATTGTTACAACAATATAACAAAACTAAAAGCAACCAGATGTCACGTTCTTTTGTAGCAAATAGAAAAGGAGGGAGGGGGAGAGCTCAGACTTCCATCTTTTCAAACTGAAATCACACAGGTCGTCTGAAATCTCCGGCTCACAAATAAAAACATTTGTGTAATTTTTAAACGCTGTCAGGACAATTATCTAACATATAATTTTCTATATGTAATCATCTATTTATAAGTAGTTTTTGATATGGAAGATGAAACGAAAACGATGCGGATGCAAAATGCAAATAGGAATAAATAAGTAAATGGGCTTTTCTAAAATGTTGATATCTGTTTCTATATCTACCAGTGGATTATGGCTACTATACTTTGTAATACTATAAAATATTATATGTTATACGTGTATAACTGCTGATGAAAATATCTGGGACTTATGGAAAAATAATTTAGATGTCAGCTTAAAATAAAATTGTATTAATGTTTTATGGAACCTACATTGGTACAAGGAGGGTAGATACAGGTAAAGCATTTTATGAATAATCTAGAAGTTACCACAGGTGAATCCCTGTAAATTTGTCAAATTGAGCACCGGTATCAGCCTAATTTTGGCTGGCAATGTCATTAGTGCATCATACAATAACCTATAGATCTGGAAAGTTATATATATATTATATAGTTGTTGAAATAGTGCAGGTATTTTTTTCTCCCCACTTTAACAGATGTCGTGTCTGAATCGTTCCCTGGGATATCACAGCCAAGCTCCCTGGCAAATCCCAAACCTGCAAAAATTAACATCTGTTACCAAGTAATTTCATGCTGCAGCTTGGAAAGACGCTCTCTGAAGATTGGAGAGGAGCTTCTGCCCAAATAACCCCCTCCAGGCGAAATCTAAATTCCTCTCGGTTACAAGTAACTGAAAATTCAAATCCTTTAGGGCTGAATCTATTCTGTTCTGTGATTTCTGGGAACGTCTGTGGTCAGCAATGTAAACAGGTTGAGCAATAATAATATTTTGTTACGCTGAACATTATTTAAAATGCATTTCTCATGCCACGAAGGTCTTGGACATTTTGAGGGATGTTGGGATGAAATTATTTGTTATTATCATGTATTTATGTAGTTCCAACCTGCTCCGAATATGGAACTGAATTTACATTTGAAATATGAATAATTTGAGGCCACTAAGTAAACAGGAAGTTGGCCCCATGTTATATTTCTGGCTCTGTAGCAAAACAATATAATGAAATAACAGCGTGTCATTATAATAATACAGCGGAATGTGATGCTCCGCCCCCGTACAGGTCCGCGGGTTTGCGGAACAGCAAAGAGGTGACGCTGTCTGTACACGGTGAGATTTTGGGTGATCAATAAAACCCGTGTATCGACTCTTTCAGATGTATCAGAAAACCTGATGTTTGCTAAAGACATAAAACTCGTCCCAGACTAGATCCTAAATAAGTGTAAATAACGGGTTTCCGTGGCAAGTAGCTGCGTACAAGCCTCAAAACCCCTTACGCGATGCCAAACATCGACTGGAGTGGTGTAAGCACTCCGCCATTAGACTCTAGAGCAGCGGAAACCCGTTCTCTAATGGCGAATCACACACTGGCAGTCTGATGGACGAATCTGGGCTTGGCGGAAGCCAGGAGGATACTTCCTGTCTGAATGCGTACTGCCAACTGTAATGATTGGTGTTGGAGGAATCATGGTCTGCGGCTGTTTCTCATGGTTTGCACTGGGCCCGTAAGTTCCAGTAAAGGGAAGTCTTAATGCTACAACACACAATGACATTCTAGAGGTTTGTGTGCTTATAACTTTGTGGGTACAGGTTGGGGAAGGCCCAAGATGCTGCCCCTGTGTACAAGTGAGGACCAAAAGATGGTTATCCCGAGTTTCATGTGGAAGAACATGACTGGTCTGCACAGAGCCCTGACCCCAACTACATGGAACACCTTTGGGGTGCGTTTTGAACACTGACTGTGAGCCAGTCGTTATCAACCAACATCAGTACCCGACCTCACTATCACCCAACATCAGTGCCCGACATCACTATCACCCAACATCAGTGCCCGACATCACTATCACCCAACATCAGTGCCCGACATCACTATCACCCAACATCAGTGCCCGACATCACTATCACCCAACATCAGTGCCCGACATCACTATCGTCCAACATCAGTGCCTGACCTCAAAATCGCCCAACATCAGTGCCCAACATCACTATCGCCCAACATCAGTGCCCGACATCACTATCGTCCAACATCAGTGCCTGACATCACTATCACCCAACATCAGTGCCCGACATCACTATCGCCCAACATCAGTGCCCGACATCACTATCGCCCAACATCAGTGCCCGACATCACTATCGCCCAACATCAGTGCCCGACATCACTATCGTCCAACATCAGTGCCCGACATCACTATCACCCAACATCAGTGCCCGACATCACTATCACCCAACATCAGTGCCCGACATCACTATCGTCCAACATCAGTGCCTGACATCACTATCACCCAACATCAGTGCCCGACATCACTATCGCCCAACATCAGTGCCCGACATCACTATCGTCCAACATCAGTGCCTGACATCACTATCACCCAACATCAGTGCCCGACATCACTATCGTCCAACATCAGTGCCTGACATCACTATCACCCAACATCAGTGCCCGACATCACTATCACCCAACATCAGTGCCCGACATCACTATCGTCCAACATCAGTGCCTGACATCACTATCACCCAACATCAGTGCCCGACATCACTATCGTCCAACATCAGTGCCCGACATCACTATCACCCAACATCAGTGCCCGACATCACTATCGCCCAACATCAGTGCCCGACATCACTATCGCCCAACATCAGTGCCCGACATCACTATCGTCCAACATCAGTGCCCGACATCACTATCATCCAACATCAGTGCCCGACATCACTATCACCCAACATCAGTGCCCGACATCACTATCGTCCAACATCAGTGCCCGACATCACTATCACCCAACATCAGTGCCCGACATCACTATCGCCCAACATCAGTGCCCGACATCACTATCA
Organism: Mixophyes fleayi; assembly: GCF_038048845.1. Taxonomy (NCBI): domain Eukaryota; kingdom Metazoa; phylum Chordata; class Amphibia; order Anura; family Limnodynastidae; genus Mixophyes; species Mixophyes fleayi. Next base: position 2,098,255 of record NC_134410.1, read on the forward strand.
CCCAACATCAGTGCCTGACATCACTATCGCCCAACATCAGTGCCCGACATCACTATCGTCCAACATCAGTGCCCGACATCACTATCACCCAACATCAGTGCCCGACATCACTATCGACCAACATCAGTGCCCGACATCACTATCACCCAACATCAGTGCCCGACATCACTATCACCCAACATCAGTGCCCGACATCACTATCGTCCAACATCAGTGCCTGACATCACTATCGCCCAACATCAGTGCCCGACATCCCTATCGCCCAACATCAGTGCCTGCCCTCACCTCAGTCCAAAATCTAGTCAAAGCCTCCCAAGAATTGAGGAGGTAGTTACGGCAGCAGGGGGGGGACTAGCTCCATATTAATGCCCACGGCTTTGGAATGAGATGTTCAGTAAGCACCTATGGATGTGATGGTCTGGTGTCCACATGCTTTTGGCCATGGGCAGAGTAAAGAGAAGGGAGAGTCACTGATTACAACAAATTAATTGTTGTCCATCTTGAAATTGTCCTTCACCATCCTGGGGTCACATATACTCCCGACCTGAGACTACTCCTGGTGGCAGCTACGTCAGTCCCTATATTAGTCCCTCACAGATTTATACCACAAAGGAAAAACAGGTTTAACTAAATAACAGAATTACTAATAAACATCTAAATTCTACCAGTCGTCATATAAAGCTGGTTACAAATATCAGATTAATCCAGACATCGAATGTTCCCAGCAGTGGATGTTATGCCCACACTTCCAGCATTGCTGGATGTAGCTGTTTATTTGTAAATGTTATTAATAATCGAAGCCTCAGTCTTCCTAAGAAGCTCTTCCAGCAGCAAAACACTTTGGTTAAACATCGCTGCTTCCTTGGTCATAGGATTAGAGGTTTCACCTGAGATGTCCTGGTGCCTTCTATCTGCACAAGACTCTCAATGTGCTGAGCTGTAAGAGTGTGACAAGCAGACAGTGTGTGTGAGCTGGCAGAGGACGGGCGCTGTTCCCTCCGCTGGATGGCCCATAAGACGGGCACTGACTATTTGTATAGTGCGTCTGCCAGGAATGTAAAGACTCCTGTTCTCTCGCCATCCTCTGATTCTCTGGCAGCAGAAGATCACATATCCCGCTAGCTGGACGTCTTCCCAGAACAGAGATTGTTAAAGGGCCGACAGTTAAACCCGCAACGTTTCCTCGTCTTTGTTTCATCCATTGGGTGATGTGTGGCCAATTATAATGGCGCTCACAGCAGCCTCTCGCTGCGACATCTGTGACCCCACCGACACTTTTATTTCATGTCATTACCCTGGACGCTAATGAGTCTAATTTGTCGGCTGATTGGCACAGTCACATGATCCGTGATGGTCTCGGAGAAGGAGATGCCCCGTGTGGGGTACGAAACTGGGGGAGCTTAGGTGAAAGTGGGTAACTTGATGTAACAAACTATTCACTTGTGTTTTAAATTGAGGAAGTCCAAAAATATGTTTCCTCTATCAGAGGGTAACATAATGAATACTGTACAATTGTCTCATTGTTGTAGCTTCAGTCAATGGACCAGGAATCTGGTGGAATAATAACACATATGTGACAGTAGGGGGGGAGGGGGCATTATTCCTTATAATACACATTGGTGACATCAGAACTCGCTCTTTATACAGATATTATTTACAGGAGTTTATACATATATTAACATGATTTGTGCAGTATATACAGATTATATAACATTCTCACCTGTATATTTCTGCAGGACGCTGACTCCAATGCTTCAAGGATAAACCCACCTAATACTTATAATTCAGTTTTGGGTTAAGGACCATGTTACACATTAACCCCGTACATCACTAACCTGGGGTACAGAGATTCCATACAGACAGCGCCTTGTCCATATGCGTGATATCATTCAGACGTGCGGATCCCACCAGATCCCGCCTAAATAATACGCTGGTTTATTGTTAAACTGATTAAATTGAAACCAAAAATAAATTTTCAGCTTTTGAGTGGAGTTACCCTTTAATTCTAATAATTTCTGCACATCAAATTGAGAAGAAAGGAAATATGTCACTTTCGCTAATTTATTACCCCCCCCCCCCTCCCCTCTCCTCCATCTAGCTGAATTAGGGGGCAGTCTCCCCAATATCTACCATAATGAAATCTGAAGTGGGCGGAGTCAACCTCTGGAAAAATTTGAATTCTAATTAATCTGCCGGCTCCGGATGAGGTGTAGATCCCTACTGACCAAGGCTCAGCACCCGTCCAATCATGTCAAACCATCCAATAACGCGGCCTTATGCCAACGCAGGCACTGCCAGCTAGCAGCCGGGCAGTAGGATGGCGACGTACCATGATCCCCCCACCCCAAAATAGGGCAAATTACACACTATTTTTACTATTATCCTATATAAACACAGAAATGAGTTTATCTTTGATAATGGAAATAATAATCTGTGATATTATGTATCGATCCAAGTATTGTGTCATCTGCTGTCTTCCAGCCAGAATGGGATGATGTCACAATTCCTTTATGACATCATCAGACAGTCTGCAGCATCCGTATCTGTGAGGGGTCTAACTGTCTATCACAGATATTCATACAAGGTAAGGGGTACATAATAATGTACTGACAAATATAGCCACTGACCTATATATAATTAGATCTGTCTAGTACAGTGTGGCCCTTACATCTCCTGCAGCTTTTTCTGGGCCGCTGTACTCAGTCCTCTAGGTGTCATCGTGCCACAATCGTCCTTGGAAGAGGGGGGGAGGGGGGCTCTCCAGCAACATCTAAATGTGTGTTTGCAGCAGTCAGTTGTATCAGAAGTTCCCATGTTGATCACTAGATGGCGTATGACTACAGTGCTGCAAAATAAAGAGTTGCCACCCCTCCCCATCAGCAGGGGAGAGGTGGCACATTTTAGTCTGGGGGGCATTACTCGACTCAGCAGCCAATTAGGAACATTTTCAAGGAAAAAATGCAGATGGCCCAATGACCCAGCCCAAGGTAGGCCAAGGTAGCCCACTGTGTGACCGACCCAGTGAGCAGATGCCCCCCAGCTCATTTAAATCCAAAGGATGACATAACCACTGCCACTGCCCCCCCCCCCCCCACACACACACACACACACACTCAGGTACCACTATCGTAGCCCAAAAATCCATGAGCTCCCCCGTACAATCTGGTCCATTTGTGTAAAAGTAGCTCGACAACACAAAACCGCACGTTTACAGCGAGGTTACACATTTGCGCGGTCATAAATGACCTTTAGATTTCATAAATGTTTATTACACAAGATACAAATAATGTTTGTGTATGTGCAAACTAATAATTATATCTTTATATATATTTATATTATGTACAAGTGATGCTAATATTGGTATAAACTCCTGTAAATAATTGCTTTATAAACGGTGACTTCTGAGGTCCTCACTTGGGTGTTTATTATTATAAGGACGAAGCCCCCCCCCATGGCCTTATAGATCAGGGATTGGTTGGCACCAGAATAAAACCTATCTCTGTCTCGCACTGTAGTCAGTTCTCAGATTGAATATTGCGCATTGACCTCCCACCTGTCCGGCCAGTGATGGTAGAACGTACAGGTGACCCCCTAATAATCTTATAATGTTTCTGCGGCTTTTCTTTCTATTGTTCAGTTTTGGAGAGGTTTGGATGATACAATGTCGGATGTCAGGATAGAGGAGGACGCTACGGACCACAGCGGGGACGACGACGAGTTTTACGATGCTTCCGATGAAGCTTTGGAGGTGTTTTATCCCAGTAAAGAAGCTCTAACCGAGGAACACAAAACATGTATGTTATACAATAACACGCTAATAACATAACCAGGGGAGACTGACGGTGGACACCGTATAGAATAAAAACCAGAGTCCAGCAACTATGGGCCCCTGTTCAGCGCGGGCCCCTTAACCGCTCCACCCCAACGGCGAAAGTTCCAACACTGGTTCTAAATAAAGTTCTTGACTTATCAGATTCCAGCATCAAGTATCTCCCAGTCTGTTGGATAACGAGGGTGATCCCATCACTTGTAACCACATCCAGTATTATTGTACATATATAGAGATACATTTCCATCTTTGAATTCCTGATGATCTTTCAGTGGCTGAGAATATGACAAGTTTATTCTCCACGGTCGCACTCAGTGTATCTGACTCACGGGGATAATTATCTGGTGTCTCCGCGTCCGAGATCTGTCTTTGTTCTGATGATAAAGTTTGACAATCTGAACCCTGTAACAAAATGTGATTAATGGAACTTGACACAAACTATCAACAGGAAAACCAGGTTTCCTCACAAGCTCCCCCCAATCCTTTATCTGTGTGGTAATATAGATGATTGTAATGTCAAACCACACAATATTTTCCATCAAATAGATGAGATTTCATTTAGTTAATTGAATGCATATAACTGTCACACTGACGTGTGGAATAAAATCCTCATCATTTAGCAAATCATCCCCGTAACTGTCAACACAGTAGCTCAACGCTCACTTGTCCAACTTCTGAACACAATGGCAAACTGTAAAATACTTCTGTTCAAGACACAATTGTACCAATTTTATTCAGGCATCGCAGCTGCAGCTGCTAATCAGTCTGTTGCCAAAAGATCCAAACTGACCCAAAGGAACAAAGTCTTGCCCTCTCTCCTCCATTCACTCCAGGGAACCCTTAAGCCAACTCTTACTTGAGCCGAACATATTGGAAAGCAGTGTTTTCAACACAAACTAAAGTAAATAAAAATATAAATTATAATAAACAATATATAAATATATATATCTGCATTTACCATGCAGTGCATGTAGGCTTGCACTTTAACATTTCATTTGAGCAGATGACTGAAATGCGCACGTTTGCAAAGGTAAAATTATTATCTTTAAGTCATGGCTCCTGTTTGGATGACCCATTTTTATTAATGTTTTTTTATTCTAATATACTACTCATCTGATCCTGATTTTTAAGTCTTATAGAACTCACAACAAAACGGAGATTTTAGAGCATTTCGGATTTCATTTGCCAGAACTTAACATGTTTAAGTCATAATTATGTCGGTTCGTGTACAACAGTGTTTCCCAACGTCAGTCCTCAGGGACCCCTAACAGTGCATGTTTTCCATATCTCCTTGATGAAGCACAGGTGTAGTCATTACTGACTGACACATTGTAACAGATCCACAGGTGGTATAATTATTTCACTTGTGACCTGGAAAACCTGCACTGTTAGGGGTCCCTGAGGACTGGAGTTGGGAAACACTGGTGTACAACAATCCCTGTGAGTACGTGACGAAAGCACTGTAAATATGATGTATAAACAGATCTTCTACTTACATTTCAGTTCTGCACTCCGTGTTTGGCGCGTTATCTCCAGCCAAGCTGTTAAAATGTGATTTGCAGTTCAGAAAGCCGCCTCCACCCAAGAAGAACTATAATTCCGTACAAACTGTCCCATTCCCCGGCAATAAGGTCAGTTCTGCCCGTTTACCAGATTCACTAAGATTTGGAGTCTTCACTACAATGTACTGAGACACCCTCATTAACCCTTACACCAATGTTTCCTCTAATTTTATAAGCATGTGAGCAAAACACATTTCTGGTAAACTAAACTGTTTGATTACTTGTGGTGAAAGGACTGGTCAAAATTGTTGAGTGGGTGTGGCTATGCAAAATAGTGGGTGTGGCCCCTCGCGTCTATTCAGAACATGCCCGCCATTTTTCCTATCCCGCGCCAAATGATCGCCAGGCTCTTACACGGCGTCAATTACATCATTGTACTCAACAAATCTTGTCCTACACACACATTTATTAGAGGATGGATTCTCTTATTCCTGCTCTAGATATATAGCTATGAATATATATAATAAGAGGAATAATCAGAGGGCCCCCTCGCCAGTCGTACATTACTTCCTTTACCAGTGATACATGTTCTCTCCGTCACATTACTGATCCCTCCTTAGCTGTCAGCTACTCTCATGTTGGTCTCCAAGATTGGACCAGCTCCGACACCCAAGAACAGTCCTGTCCTTTGTGTAGGGTTCACTGACAATGGCTCCTTTTAACAATTCACAATTCACAAGTGTTGTCTCGTTTTCTGGGCTGAAAATGTTCTCCCTCAACTAATGTTCCCCAACCGTGATACTTGGAACTTGTCTTCTACTGATCCAATATCTGGGGGTAAATGTATCAAGCTGAGAGTTTTCCGTCGTGTTTGAAAAGTGGAGATGTTGCCTATAGCAACCAATCAGATTCTAGCTTTCATATTGTAAAATGTACTAAATAAATGATAACTAGAATCTGATTGGTTTTTCAAACCCACCGGAAAACTCTCAGCTTGATACATTTACCTCCTGGTCTCTTGACTCCACTACCAAATCTGATGAAACGTGAGGGGCTCTCACCATATTAGTAATGTTCCAAAGTTCACTGGTTCTGAAAATCAAACGTCAATAGTCCCAAAGGTCAAGTCTGATTCTACTTATCCAAAGCCGTCCACGAAAGAAAGAGCAGTTTAATCCTATATTCACCAGTAGTTCAGGTTTTTTTTTTTACTGATTTTTCATTAATGAGGATATTATGAACAGGTGACAATAATGGAATAGTTTTTTTTAATTATGAGCGTTCTACAGGGACTTAATATTCCATGGGGCATATTCAATTGCAAGCGAGATTGTTTTGTCCCCGCAGCATTAAAAAAAAAAAGAAAAAAGTCCTGCGCAGGTTTTTGCCGGCAATAGCGACCGTTTGGAGTTAGCACAGCGGGAAAACTCGTGCAATTCAATTGCAAAAGAGGGAACGCTGCCCCCGCGCGTTATAAATTGTGTTTGTGAGATTTTAGGGGAGTTTTAACGCGGTCATGTATAAGACAAAAAAGGTTTTGCATATATTTCCATACATTAGATTCTGTTACACATTGATAATATCTACATTACAGTACTTTATTTAGCATATTTTTAACTTGAACTATTTTTTACCATACAATCATCTATACCATGTCATAACACATTACTACATTCATATTTGTACCAAAAATATACATAAATATAATTAACAAGTTAACCCGTACATGATACTCATGCATTCTAGTCAAATCAAGCTACTTAAGGTGTTAAAAACTCCCCACTGTCACCCCCGGCAACCACCAACCACTCCCAACTGTCACTTTTCCTTCAAGAAATATATAGGTCAGTGTATAACTCTGCCCAGCAGGTGGCGCTGCAGCTTGGTTTTTTTATTTTCCACACACGCCACTAGGCATTTATATAGTAGATTAGTGATTATTATTTATGTCATTATTTTTTTTTACAAGAAAATCAACTTACACAAGTTAGACATTAGTGATAAACATAAATTTAAAATTTTTCCACATTTTTACATGATCTCAAATACTTTTCAGAGGTTTTTTATTTTTAACACACCCCAAAGAGGTGCGAGATAAAACAGCATATTCGCCTGTTTTACCCGCTGCGTTAAAAAACAATTGAATAGCTTTTAACACAGCTGCCTCTCGCACACCCTATACTTTCAATAGACCTTCTACAGGAGCGCGAGAGGACCGTTTCATGGGAAAAAAAATGGAGCGTTAAAAATGGAATTGAAGTGCGGTAAAGTTAACCCGCTCGAAAATGATGAAAAACAGCGTTAAAATGACTTAACACATACTAAATAAAATACTCACTGACAATTTAATATGTCCCTATGTATGTATTGTACGCATCCCGCAGGGTGTTGTGTCTGTCTCGATACAGCAAGTGCCGTATGAGCAGAACGCATCTAGACCTGTATTCAACAACAGAAGTTTCTCCGGATCCACTTGTAGTTGAGTACAGGCGTATGTATGCCCAAATTATGCGCATTTTAAAAAAAAAAAAAAAAATGTTCATTTTGCGTACATTAACCAATCAGGGCCAACATGTTAAGACACAAGGGGGTAAATGCAATATATTTTTACATACAGGGAGAATCCTGGCTGTATTTGCCAACAAATTCTAGAGTTTAGTGAAAGAAAGGAAAGTATAGTATATATCTATCCTCACATTTTAACTTTGACTTTCCCCTGATATACCCCTGCAGTTTAGAGATAAGAGGTGGTCCCACGAAGAGCCAATATAAACCATGGTTTGTAGCAGCAGGTCTCACAATTACATGACCATTACCCGTCATTCTCTACCTATCTCAGTGATTGCTCTTCTGCTGTCATTACAGATCTTCTCTCCAGTGACCGCGTCACAGACCAGCGCGGAGGCCAAGATAGAAGCCAGAGAGAATATGGACTCCGTGCAACCAGCAGATCCCAAGAAAAGGTTCTTGAGGATTGGCGGGATGCTGGTGTTACCGGTACCGGCCCCGGGGCCACTGTTCTCCGACGAGGAGGTGTAAAATCAACACATCCCCAGAGAGCCCACAGGCGTCCGTCTATAACTATCACAGCACTCGTACAATTGATGAAAATAACCCAATAAAGACCGTTGCAGCAAGATGTTAGTTTCATCTCAGCTCAATTCACCTTTGTCCTTGTGGGAATCCAGGACTCTCATCACAGCCAAATGACTAAAACACGATTTACTGCCGGGATTCTGCTAAGTCCAATTCTTTTCTAATCACACGCGGACGTCTGATGTCTAAGTGAGGAAAGTGTTTCACACAGACCTGCAATGTCAACGGAACGTCCTTCAGCCCAAAACGCAGGGGGTGAGAGGGGCAGGAATGTGACCCTGATTTACCAGCCCACATGTCAAATAACAAATATTAACGTCACACATTTGTACATATGGAAATGGAAAATATTAGTGCGATATGTTTAGTGTTTTGTTCTGTTTCTCCTCCTTAGTATGAGATGTCTGTGAGCTGTCATCTGACAATGTCATGGACAGCAATAGCAACAGTGACCTCTGCAGACTATGAAAGAGGAGAACTGGATCAAAATGATTATAAAACTCTGGGCTGAACTCACAAAAGAGACATTTTTATTGCAAAAAAGGGTCTTAAAAATAATTAATTAATAAACACAGGGTTTGATGCAACATTGGTCACAAATTGGGCGTAGCTTACATTAAAAAAATTGCGTATCTACTAGAAATGAGCGAGATGAGCAAGAAATCCAGCAGATCCGAGATTTGGGGTTCCGAGTCGATACAAACACGACTTGATTTTTCACACCAAAATCGTATCTGAAAACAAAGCAAAACGGAATTTCTAGGAAAATATGGAACCAAAACGCTTGTTATACAAGAAGTGCGTTATTGCACCTCTGGTTAATACAGTCCAGGCTGGAACGCATACCAGCGGAGTGTGCATCTGATGGTGGAGGTACGGTCTTGCACCTCCTTGGTACATGTCTGAGATGAATACACACCTGCTAGGTAGGTGTCCCAGGGACTAAATAGGAATCGCTGAGTTTGGTTGTTGGGAAAAGAAATAAAAATGAAACACCTTCAATTCCCGGGCTGCATAAGTGTACACATCCCATAAACTAGTATTTTCTAGAACCACTTTTTGCTTTTATTACAGCAGTGAGTCTTTTTGAATAAGTCTCTATCAATTTCGCACACCTGGACTTTGCAATTTTATCCCTCTCTCCCCCGCAAAAAAAGTCCATCAAATAGCAAGAGATCTCCTGTGTCTGTCCCTCATCACCATCACCATCACCACCATCATCACTTTCATCATCATCATCATCACCGCCATCATCATCATTATCATCACCACCACCATCATCATCATCATCACTATCATCACCTTCATCATCATCATCACCACCATCACCTTCATCATCATCATTATCATCACCACCATCACCTTCATCATCATCATCATCACCATCACCACCATCATCACCATCACCATCATCACCATCATCACTATCACCATCATCATCACCATCACCATCACCACCATCATCACCACCACCACCATCATCATCACCACCATCATCATCATCACCATAACCACCATCATCATCATCACCACCACCACCACCATCATCACCACCACCATCATCATCACCACCACCATCATCACCATCACCACCACCACCATCATCATCATCACCATCACCACCACCATCATCACCTTTATCATCATCATTATCATCACCACCATCACCTTCATCATCATCATTATCATCACCACCATCACCTTCATCATCATCATCACCTTTATCATCACCATCATCATCATCACCATCATCACCTTCATCATCATCATTATCATCACCACCACAACCATCATCATCATCACCATCATCACCACCACCACCACCATCATCATCACCATAACCACCATCATCATCACCATCACCACCACCGCCACCATCACCATCACCACCACCACCATCACAACCATCATCATCACCACCATCATCATTACCATCACCACCACCATCATTATCACCATAACCACCACCATCATCATCACCATAACCACCATCATCATCATCACCATCATCATCACCACCGCCACCATCACCACCATCATCATCACCACCATCATCACCATCACCGCCACCATCACCATCACCATCATCACCACCACCACCACCGCAACCATCACCATCACCACCATCATCATCACCACCACCATCATCACCATCATCATCACCACCACCATCACCATCACCAACACCACCATCATCATCACCACCACCACCACCATCATCATCACCATCACCACCATCATCATCATCATCATCACCATCACCAACACCACCATCATCATCATCACCACCACCACCATCATCATCACCATCACCACCACCATCACCGCCACCATCACCATCACCATCATCATCACCACCACCATCATCACCATCACCACCACCGCCACCATCACCACCACCATCATCACCATCACCACCATCATCACCACCACCATCACCACCATCATCACCACCACCATCACCATCAACACCACCATCATCATCATCACCATCACCACCATCATCATCATCACCATCACCACCATCATCACCATCACCACCACCATCATCATCACCATCATCACCATCATCACCATAACCACCATCATCACCTATTTATACGTTAGGTCATTCCACAGGTCTCCAACAGGATTGAGGTCTGGGCTCTCACTGGGCCATTCCAGGACTTTGATCTTCCTTTTCTGAAGCCATTCCTTGGTTGACTGAATGAGTGCTTTGGATCATGTTGTAAGGAGAAATTCCTCTTCATCTTCATCTTTCGGACAGAGGCCAGTAGCAGGCATGGCATTGGAAGTTTGTTTTTAGGAAGCCGGCTGGTGGTCCACGCTTCCTTCTTGTGGATGCATTGTCCCAGTTTCCCAACTGAAAAAGTTGGGAGACATGGATATGAGGCAGACAGATATGAGATAGACGGACAGAATGCGTTACAAGAAGCCCCCCGCCCCATGCGCTGTCAGTAGCCAATTTCCTTCCAGCCTCACCTGGTACGTTATGGAGTCGGGGACTTTGTGAATGTCAGACTGTGCGGCTTCCTACAACCAGACGATGGAGACTAGTTCTCAGCCGGTACCGCAGGACGCCGAGGGGTTAAGGTGGTTAAACTTCTTGCTCATCTCGCCCAGGTATTATGTCTGTATTTTATGGCTGGATGTTGCCTTACAAGCGGGCGTGAATAATTAGGTATTTCCATCTGTGCCGCTTTCTTGTTGAGACACAACACACAATAAATTATTGTTAGGAATCCACTTTGCAGCAGTAAAGATAAAACAAGGCAGCAAATTTGCTATCCATTTTTTTTGCATTTTAATTGCTTGCCATATTTCAGTGTTTTTTATGGGGGGTTTTTATGTCTATTTACGCGGCTCCATCCCTCGGCGTCAGGGAAGACGCTGCAGAACGCTGAGATATTCAACTTTCCGATGTTTATGGGGCAGGATCCAGGATAAATCCTTAGCGTGCAACTTTTATAGGAATTAATGCTGACGCCATTTATATTAGTGCAACAACAAAGAGAAACATCACAACATTCAACCTAACGTCTCTTCCCCCTGAGGGTGAGGTAGAAGCTGAGACTAAATTATATTTATTTGTCCATTTAGTGCCTGATTCAGAGTGAAAGAAAAGTGTAAGCGCAGATCATTAGTGTAACAGTCGCACACAAGTGTACGTGTACGTAGACCGCGTTCATAGTGGAAGATCCGTCCAGGTGTGAATCAGTGTCAGACACGACCGGCTGACAACAGACGCACCTCTGCGAACATGTGTGAAGACTTTATTTTATATGTTACAAACATAATAAACTACATAGTGTTGATATTTCCCAAACCTCCTTTGTATGTTCAGATTTATATCACTGTGATTGAGAGTATAAAATAATCACATGGACACCAATGTAAATTTAGAGAAGGTCACAGTTTTATTTAAACAGGAAGATAATGGTGGCAGAGAGAGCAACACAAGTCAGCTAAACAACTAATAACAAAACCAAACAGTGGAAGGTCAGACTGCCGTTACACCACTGGTCACAGGATTACGATTGGTCGGTGCTAAATCTGGCGTCAGAGTGACTTCTCCCCTTATGGACTCACAATGACGTGCCCACGTATACTAGGTCAAGGGATCCTCCACACAAAAGGACCAGGACTCGGGTTATTTTGAAAGGTGCAGCGACCTGCAGCCAATCAGCAGTAGCACTGTATGAATTAGTCGCTGACTCATTATATTAGCTGGGCGGGAGGGAAGGATTCAGTACAGGAAACAAAGAGACCCAGGATCCACTGGGGGGGAGCTATATAGAGATGTGATGCCCAGGTGAGGTGAACCGATCAGCAGTCAGTGACGGACGGCTGGGATTTGGCTGTTCCAGGTCAGACACTGTAGATGCTAAAAACATTTCTGCAGTGTTATAAATTAGGTGTATTTATCGAGTATTGTGAGCACAGACAGACAATATACAATATACATATAGGTTTGGGAGAAGTATGAAAGTGATAAAATAGGTCCAGTGAATCCTAAGGAGATTCTCGGGTTTGGTGACTTTCTCTCACTCTGATATAAACTATCCTCACATTAAGAAATGAGATATCATGATGGATTCTGGCTCCTAAGTTACCTTTATACTCTGAAACAGTTCATGACAATCACAGATCTCCTGGCTGAGCCTGAGGGTTATTCATAGACTCTGAGAACCTTCTGTCACCTACTGCTTATCAGACTGTACCCCCAGAAGTGGAAGAAAGGTCCCTGTTACCCCTGTCTCACCCACAGCCGCAGGACGGACAAAGATTAGGCTGCAATATCTCACTTAATGTCCTGTACAGGACTCATGTAAAGTCACAATAGGGCCGTCATACAAAATTATAGGGAGCTAGTGGGGGCTGCCATACAGAATTATAGGGAGGGAGAGGGGGGCTGCCATAGGGAGGGGGGCATACAATAATGTGTGAGGGAAGAAGTGTGTATGATGCAATAATGTGTGAGGGAGAGGGGGGGTCCTAATATACTGTGTGATGAGGGAAGGGAGAGGGGCTGCCTTAATAGCACTTCGGTGGGAGGTAGGGTATTAATATGGTGGTTTAGTTGGGGGCTAGTTATTTAATGGGTGCTATTTTATTTGTGGGGTGATGGTGGGGCAATTGAATTTATTGGTGGGTTATTTCATTTAAAACTGGGGTGGTTTGGGGCTATTAATTGAATGTGGGGCTGAGTTTGGCGAGGAAGGCTATTTATTAAATGTGAATATTGATTATTTAATGGTTATATTAAACATAAATGCTATTAATTTATTGCTGGGGCTGTTTGGAGGGAGTGAAAAAGGTTTATTTATTAAATGTGAGTACTATTATTTTAATGATAGGGCTATTTATTTAATGCCAGGGCTAGTTGGAGTTTTTTTAAATTTCACCTATCCATTTTTTTCCAAATAGGGCCTCCAGCATTTCAGGATCCAGACAAGCAGCAACTGATCTCAAGAAACCAGCAGTCACAGGTGGTGACAATGACAAGACAGGTAGGAGAGAGCAGGAATCTGCCAACTGCCCTGAATGTGGAGGGACAGTCCTGAATTTTGGTGACTGTCTCGCTTAGTCAGGATTTGGTCCGACTACAAGGACAGTTGGGAGGTATGTCCTGGTTCACACTGTACTGCTGGTGAAGGCAGAGCTGCGTGCACCTAACAGTAGTACACACATTATTGCCTGTTTATTTGTCTAAAATGTATCTAAAATGATAACCCTCTGGTTTAATTACCCCGGGCCCCCCAGAGCCTTATTCTAGCTCTAGTGATACGTTTGTGGTTCCTGCATTGGTTCCATTGCCTCCTCCTACCTTGCACTGGTCCCATTCTCAGATCACTAATCCTTCCTCCTTTGCACTTACTATATCACCAGCAATCCCTTGGAATAACTCTTTCCTTCACTTATACCATTGTCTGCCAACCCTCCCTGCACTGTTATTAATTCATACCACCAAAAATCACTGGGCACATTTAGGGCTCATACACAATTGTTACAAAAGAAGTGTTTTCTTGACGCATTTCACCTTTGTGGTGATCACAATGGATAGTCATTTATTATAAAGATTATTATTAAGGAAAATATATATATTAAAGACAGAGATCAGACTGGTAGTTTGCATCTCATGACGTCATGGGAAGGTGCTACAGAGCGGTGAGGTCTCATATGCTGCTCTGGCAGACTGATCAGATACGATTGTGCCAACATGTTACGTAATAGTTAAACTTATAAACAAAGTCAGATATGTTTCTATGAAGGGGATATTGGAAGGATGTGTTAGTAGCAACTAAACAAGTTGAAGCACAGAGGCATAAACCAGTCGTAGATCATGTAAAAGGATTCATGTCATTTTATAACACAAGACTGGCAGCATTTTCCCCTCCACTGTGTCTTAAGTCATCACATCTAGGTTTTCTTAAATGTTACTACAACCAAATTACAGTAGTTCTAAATCCCGCCTACTTTTGTGTTAGCCCCACCTACAGTTCATTTGGTTCCGCCCCCATGAGGCCACTTGAAGAATTTTTTTCAGGGCCACTTTAAGGTTCCAATCCGCCTCTCCTTGTAGGAGATTAGAGCAAGATGACAGACCGAGCAGCTATCTAGTAGTTTGAAGGACAAAATAATTATAAGAGTTTTTTTGGATCATAACACAGTGGACTAAACAAATTGTTATTTGAGGTTTTAAGAACACAGATTTGGCTGCACAGAGTAACTCTGTCTAGTCTCTATATTACACCAATTATCATTTCGTCGTCAGTGGCAGCAGGTTGTGGATTTATAATCTCCTTCTTATAATTCAGCGGGCATGAAGGTGTTAAGAACATTCCCCACCAAGTTGGGCGAAGAAACAGCCCCCACATGGGTAATTAATCTATTTAGCGTCAATCTCCTCTTATCACAAGGGAGCTTTTCATGTTCTATACAGAACCAGATTAATCGTGGTGCCAGGAACCGCGGCCACCAGCGTCTCTCCCATTTATTTTCTTAAACTCTTCACATCGTCTGAGCTGAAGCTGCAGATCCCACAGACATTATATGTTACCCGGACCCTAAACTGTGGGTCTCTGTACAGCTGCGCCCTTCTCCAAATATAAACCCCGCGGCGGATCTCATCCTCGGGACATCCCCCCCCCCCCCTGCTGACCCCACTCTCCAGGCTGAAGCACACAGAGAAAGCTGCGCCGGTTGGTGAGACGACCGACCGGCCAAGGATATTGCGAGCAGCCCCGACATGCGCAAATAAAAGGGTCACACTACACCCTTAATCTTAGTAAGAAGGTAAAACAATATATCTAATGAGAGAGACCCCTATGTGTAATAACACATCAACAGCATTATACACGTGTGTTACACGCTATAACAAACACATCTGACTGCAAAGCAGGAAGGTGAAGGCTTGGAGGGCCACATGTGGTTCTAGGGCCACTTGTTGTCCATCACTGGTCTATCAGCTTAAACACAAGATATCTGTTCTGCACAGGGAAGATGTGATCACAGCGTTGGGTGTTCTATAAGCACCCGAAATTCGCTCTCACACACATATTATTATTACCGTTTATTTATATAGCGCCAACAATTCCGCAGTGCTGTACAGAGACTATTTGTCACTCACATTATGCCCTGCACCTTTGGAGCTTACAGTCTAGATTCCTTAACGATTCCCCCATTACAATTAGGAATAAACCATTTTTCATTTACATGTGACATTGGGGCCTATTTATCAAACAAAATCCCAGTTAAATCCCCGAAAACATCAGTTCACCACAAAATTGTAATTTGCCATCATTGCATCGCAGCAGATATCATAGATATCATAGATATCTTCTGCTTTGCATCTCTCTTCGTTTTATGCTAATTTGTCCTTTTCCTTTTACACTAACCTGCTCTGTGCAAGTTGTGCAATCGGCGCATGCGCAGAAAGATTACAAAGAAGCCGAAAAACTTCACCGAAGGACCGCACGAGAGAAGACAGTGTTAGGTAAGTGATACACTTCACAGACAGCTGTTTTTCGGAACGGCTGTTCCTGTGTTGATTTTTTTAATAAATATGAGAAATCTTTCAATCCGCATCTATGTGATGAGGATTGAAATGTTTCATTCACGTTTTGCGGTGATTGGTAAATAGACCCCAATGTTACCTCCGCATACTGGAAGCTGCTCGTCTGTGGCCTGAATATTCATGAGGTCTATTAGGAATCATTAGCTCATGAATATTAATCAGGCAGCGCAAAGTGATGTCACAGGTTTCTAGCATACTGATTCGCTCCCCGTGGTTCCTGCGTGACTGATCTAATGACGGTGGCGAGCGGAGACTTATAGTAAATAAAACTAAAATGTGAATGCTACAAGATCGTATTCATACTGGAATATATCAAACAGCACATTGCTTAGAGGGTTACATCACATGGGGGGGGGGCATTTGTAAAAGAAGAACTTGTGTACCCCCCAGATGTGATGAGGTGAGTAATGCAAACCTCCAAACCACCCTGATTTCAGTGGACAGTTCCAAATCACACATAAGTGGGCGGGGCTTCACCGAAAAAGTGGGCGGATCTGGGGCTGAGGTTGGGCGGGCACCAGAAAGGGGGAAATATTTTGTCCCGATTTAGCATGTATAAATGTTGGGAGTTATTGTAAATGAACAATTATTATATAAGTGGCATTAACTTGCTCTCACGCCTGGCTACTAATAGCCGGAACTGTGCAACGAGATGACGTAGTTTATGATTCCGCACAAGTTTCAATAAATCACAGGTTTTGAAAAATAAATATATTTCAGGCCACTCAAGACTATGAGCCAGATTTACTAAGGATATTACCCATTAAATCAGAATTTAAAATTAATATATATATTTGTTTTTTGAGTAGGTTATTGCCGCTTGTTGAACATCCAGCTCCGTCGGTCAATGTGACTCTGTTGTCGCATCTCAAAATATATGTAAAAAAAGTCTCCAGCAACAAACGTATGATCAGCGCTGTGCGTTATAAACCCGATGACGTCACATTTATATGAAGAAAAACGTATAATAACAAACACATTGCAAACTATTATTTGTATAAACTCGTTTATCAGATTTCTGTGTGGAGTTTGTATGTTCTTCCCGTGTTTGCGTGGGTTTTGCTCCAGGTGCTCCGGTTTCCTCCCACACTACAAAAACATACTAGTAAGTTAATTGGCTGCTATCAAATTGACTCTAGTGTGTGTGTTAGGGAATTTAGAGTGTAAGCTCCAATGGGACAGGGACTGATGTGAATGAGTTCTCTGTACAGCGCTGCGGAATTAGTGGCGCTATATAAATAAATGGTGATGATGATGATGAAATAGACGTCTCTGCATTGCGGACGCCCCAAAGCCAGAGAAAAACTGGTTTTCTCTGCAACTAGGGGTCTTCTCCTGTTAATAAATAGACCTCGTAATTTCAAGTTGGCAGAGCAGCTAGATTGTAATAAACACAAATTCACAGACGTGAGTTTCCCTGTACAAAACGGCATTTTTGGGAAACAAACTGGGATTAAACCTACGGATATATTGGATATACGCTAATTCTAGGGTAGATATACTGCAATTATCTCCTCCATCTCTCTGCACATCTCCTTCAATCGCTCAATTAGAAATCCTGCTGTCTCTTTCATCGGCGTCTAACATGTTAAAATTGTTTTGCCAATTTTAATTAGCTTTAGATTATGTTGTTAGCTTTCAAAGCATGAACAGGTAAATATCTAAATGAACTGTTTACAATTTCACTGGCGAGATGGGCGGCACATTAAGGATTTTTTCTAGATTTGCAATCTGTATTTTCTGATCCTTGACACACTAATTAGGCAATTCTGATGCAGGTGGAGGCGCGATGGCGAGGAGCGTCCGTATGTCTCTCTCGGCTTGGCAGCAATATATACCTATTGTACTATACAGCGCAGACGCTGCCGAGCGATCATTCTGTACAGGGGAGGAAGACTGCAGGACTGTCACAGTGGGCATCATATAGATGTACAGTGGTGACTGACAGATCTTCTTACCAAGAGTTTCTGCAGCAGCTGCTGTGTGTCTGTCTTCAAATTATTATTATTATGGCACAATTACAGAAGTCCCCTGTTAAACAACCGCAGTTATTTTGCCTCTTGTCTAATGCTTGGGTGGGGGACTGTTACTAAGATTTGACTCCCAGCCCTACTGACAACATGAGGTCCTATTTGTTGAAGAAGCTAAGACGGAGGTGTGTACTGTGTCTGACACCTGATTGGCTGTAGCTCCAGCCCAATCAGCTGCCACTTACAGTACCGCACCTACAAAGCCAGGAGCTTGAATCCTCCAATCAGCGGCATAGACAGGATAGTCCTCTGCGACCCGTTGCTGCAGTTTCGGGTCCTGAATACAAGGTGTAGTGGAGGGACTCCAACAACAGGAGTACATAGCGATGGGGGTAAGCAGCGGCTTTCCAAAATTGGGGTGAGGCGACCAATAGAGGGAGCTGGGACTATACAGGATGCAGCGAACGGGGCATGAAATGCAAGAAAAAGTGTTTTCTATTGTATCTCACGGTGCTTCACCCAAAGCGACACTTTTAGTTTAGACCTTAGCGATATTCTTAAATGACTATTGTGCTGTCTACAAACTATATATAGTGAAGGAAGAATAGGAAACAGGAGAAAATAACAGGATTTGTAATATTATAATTATAGTATTTATAATCAGTTATATTAGTTGGGAATGCAGGAAAAATGAGCAAAGATGGGTTCATGGGACCAGTCCTAAATGAACTATAGTGACCAACAGGATAAGAGCCCCTGGTGACGTCTCTCCATTAATCAATCCGCACCCTCGTCTCCACCCAATAGCCAAAGGTCTGGTTGCATGGATCTGATTGCCCCACTCTATGACTTTCACTTCCAACTGAGTAACGAGAACTGATAATTAGGTTCGGCACAGAGGTATAATCATTAAATTATACCAATTAAACTCAATTTAACCCTGCGTCTTGGAAAGAGGATTCTGCTCTTGTTAACAACACTCAAAACCTTAGAAAACCTTGTGGTCCATCTAATCCGCCCTTTGTCTTATGCCATGGCCCATGCGTTGTTGGATTATTTTACTGTACGAGTCCCAAACACAACTACTGGGAGGCTGTCCCCTTTCTGTATAAATGTCCTTCCTAATGTTCCCCCTCAGTCTTCCTCTAATATCACAGTGTTCCCACGTTCTATATATCCTCTTATTTATATAAATACAGCCCACCTGAGGTCTATTAATAATCATCATCACCATTTATTTATATAGCGCCACTAATCCCACAGCGCTGTACAGAGAACTCACTCACATCAGTCCCTGCCCCGTTGGAGCTTACAGTCTAAATTTCGAGAGGAGAGAGAGAGGGAGAGAGAGAGAGACAGAGAGAGAGAGAGAGACAGAGACAGAGACAGAGAGAGACACTAAGGTCAATTTTGATAGCAGCCAATTAACCTACCAGTATGTTTTTGGAGTGTGGGAGGAAACCGGAGCACCCGGAGGAAACCCACGCAAACACGAGAACATACAAACTCCTCACAGATAAGGCCATGGTCGGGAATTGAACTCATGACCCCAGCGCTGTGAGGCAGAAGTGCTAACCACTGAGCCACCGTGCTGTCCCATGTTAATACATCTCTATCCTATTCCTTCTAAGCCGGACACGTTCAGCTCCACAAGTCTCTCCTAAGAAGCTTCTTATAATAATAATTCTTTATTTATATGGCGCCCGTCCCCCGATAGGACTTTGCATATTTTGTAGAGGGTGAGGCAGCCATCTTGGCGCGGTCAGCTGCTGTTCTATGGAATCATTCAGCCCCTGCTCCATAGGTGCTTACAGTCTAAATTCCCAAACACACGCTCACATACATACACATTATCATTCATAATATAAAGTATGATGTATATGTGTATATTACACTATAGCTGATCGCTCCAGTAACGATGGGAAAGGATTTATAATACTGAACTACGTAACGACTTCCGCGGTTCTCTGTCAGTTCAGCAATCACCAAGTCGCTGGCAAATTATTGACAGAGAATTAACTGGAATAAACATATTAAAATGCTTCTGGCAAAATTAATATATTACAATTTTTTTCCAACACTCGGTGCCGCGTTGTGTTTGACTTTACTGCACAAACATCACCAGGTGCCTGAGGGGCGAAAAGAAATTGAATTTTTGCAGATAGTTTAATTATTTTGAAAGCAAATTTTAAACAAATGAATAAGTTCTCGGTTCAGCAATTAATTTTGGACAGAATTAAAGATGCGTAAATCTTCCATCCGATTCATAACTGTCAGTGCAGCAGCTGAATGGATAAGAGGTGAAGCCGTCAGGTCTGTATCTGCCAATATAGGGACTTTATCATGGAGAGGGACAGCAGAAATAGGGACTGTGCATCTATACTTCTTACAGTGAGAGCTTATGTGGGTGCAAAGCACCTGTTACTGTAGGGATCAGTTAGGGGCGCAGCTAGATCAGCACTGGCCAAAATATCAGTAGAGCCAGGTAGTTTCTTGTACTGGAGGTAGTACAGAGACCGTGCCGGAATTATCATCAGCTATTTATATAGCGCCACTAATTCCACAGCGCTGTACAGAGAACTCACTCACATCAGTTCCTGCCCCAGTGGAGCTTACAGTCTAAATTCCCTGATATACATACACACACACACAGACACACAGAGACTAGGGTCAATTTGATAGCAGCCAATTAACCTACTAGTATGTTTTTGGAGTGTGGTAGGAAACCGGAGCACCCGGAGGAAACCCACACAAACACGGGGAGAACATACAAACTCCAAACAGATAAGGCCAATTTCGGGGATCGAACTCATGCATTTTTGTAGTACCTGGAACGTGGTGCAGGAGAGCGTCAGCCAGCTGATTGCTGCAAGTTGCTGTTATTGGGAATGTTTTATTACTTTACTGAGATTTTTTTTCCTGACACCCATATTTATCAGAATCTGACTCCCCCCTCCCCATGGCAGAATCTGCGCCCTATGACTTAGTAAAGTGACTGGGAGAATTATTAAATACAGGTGACGATCTAAAAAAAATACAAAGTTATTTTCGTACAAATAACCTTAGTAATTATCAATTGATTGGCTGGATGGTGGCTTAGTGGTTAGCACTTCTGCCTCACAGCACTAGGGTCACTAGTTCGATTCCCGACCATGGCCTTATCTGTGAGGAGTTTATGTTCTCACCGTGTTTGCGTGGGTTTCCTCCGGGTGCTTTGGTTCCTCCCAAACTCCAAAAACATACTAGTAGGTTAATTGGTTGCTGTCAAAGTTGGTGCGCGCGCATGTGTTTAGACTGTAAGCTCCAATGGGGCAGGGACTAATGTGAGCGAGTTCTCTGTACAGCGCTGCGGAATTAGGAGCTTCTCTGACAGAGCAGACACAGAGTGACTGACTGTCTGATGATCTTGTCATGGACATGGGAGATTACATCCTACACAGGCACAGGACAAGCGATATCAGATGACTCCAGTCTGCCTTAGCTGGGGGACGGGCGTCAGTAGTGTGAAGCTTATACTTTAGAATGACAAGATAACACAGACAGCTAGAATCTGATTGGTTGCTGTGGGCCACGCCTCACTTTTCCTTTTGAGAAGATTTGATAGACTGAAGCGCTCTGGTGAACAGATGAGGTTTTAGGGAGCATTTGAGGCATTGGAGGCTGGTGGAGAGTCGGATTGGACGTGGGAGTGTGTTCCGTAAGTGTGAAGCACACGGGAGAAGTCTCGGAGGTGGGAGAGGAATGGGGTTATATGTGGGAAGCGGAGGCAGCATGGAGAGGGTGGGAGGGAGGGTGAAGTGAGAGGAGGTCGGAGATGTAGGGAGGAGGAGGAGAGAGGCTTTGGAGGAGCCCAGTGTAAGGATAGTCAGAGCTGGGAGAGGTGAGGCTGTCTTGAGTGGAGGATGGATTGGAGTGGGGAGAGGCTGGAGGGACGTCGGATACATAAACAGGTATCTAACTCTGATCCTGATGTGAAGCCTGAGCTGCATGTGAATCACAGCAGTCTGTAAATACATAGCACATTGTATTATATATATTTATATATTATATGTATGGAATGTAAGAGGTCAGACCTGCGTCAGCTGAAAATAACTATAATGTATATACTTATTTTCCCACCAGACGGTAACACACAAGTAATCACGTATAGATCAGACCCCCAGTAAAGGCATCTGAATAAAACAATGTGAGGTGACAGGATTGTCTTGGTACGTTGCGTTGTTGTGGACGCATCGTGTAAACGTATATGGTCATATGACAATGGAACGTCTGTGGGACACTGGTTGGATGGAATCTCCTACTTCCAGGTCTGGTGCTGTAATATTATATGTATTATCTGCCCCCTGTCCTCTCTGGGCATCGGAAGGATGTTGCCTTGTTTCCAATACATATTGCTACATTTTTCAGACTGACTCTGACCTCAAAAAAAATACTAAACACAAAAATGTAAATGTTTAGATATGAATAATGAGGATGAAATACACATTCACTGCAGCTCTAACATTACCCCCACTCTCCATTACAGACAGGTGCTCCCACATCTTTAGGACTAATTTCTGTCCTCTGTATATAAATCCACTAATACACAAAATTTATTTCTGAAAAACAAGTCCAAAAGGCTTCTAGTCCCTCTCTGTCTGCTCTGGTAAACATAAAAAGTCCTTTCAAACAGGGGAAATGCTGCAGAGAAAAGAAATCACATGGTGGACACATTAATAAAGCATATTATTCAGCACTGTAATATATAGACTTTAAGGTACAGTAATGTCAACTTAACTTCAAATACAAGAAACCATTTTATTTCCTGAATATTTGCAACTAATTCCCTTCTTAAAAACTATTTCTTACATAAAACCGCCTATGTCCTTCTATTATAACTGATCCAACACTTTATATCTTTTTTATTTCACAAAGTTCATAAAGATCTAGAATGATTTGAATATGAAAAATAAATAAGAGATAACGGAATAAACTCTTATTGTGAGTTGATAAGTTTTACTCTGCAGATTTATAAGGGATCGGCCCACGATACTGAGAGATGGTGACGTAGGATGCTCTGGGTAAAGATGAAATCGGCCCCTGAAATCTTGCATTAATTATGGCCCGTTTGGGGCTGTTACAATTTGCTTTAGTCCAATTAATACTGTGCAATACTGGTGGCAAAGAAAAAAATATTAACTAGGCTAATTATACAGATGTAGGCTAATAATTATCTTGGTTCTTTAATGTTCAAACCCAGCAAATATGATCTCAAATATCAGAACTGAGTTTACTGAAAGTCTTCCAGTCAGGCAGAGCAACACTGCCATCCAGTGGCAAGTCTGTAAAAGTACAGGACAGTGAGCGCTTCATGTATTATTTATCCCAAATAGGGATTACAAAAATAAAATTCTTGCATCAGATTACCATTATATAGAATTCCTGAGGTTGAGAAATATTATACTGAAAAGGGACAATCTTGATGCCATGGTGAGAGGAGACGTATTATAACTTGTTAGGATACAGGGTTTATAAAATATTAACGTCTTTTGTGCGAGTTTCCTCAGTAAACACTAGTTGCATCCACACTAAGGGGGGTATTCAATTGTTAGCGTTAATGAAAAAAAACGAGCGCTCAAAAAATCTTAGCGGTAATTACTCGTGGAATTTCAGCTCGCCGCTCAATTCCGCGAGTAAACTACCATATTAACGCTTTTCGCGTGCAATATTACCGTATAAATGGTAATATTTTTTGAGCTCTCCTTTTTTTTCGTTAACGCTAACAATTGAATACCCCCCTAACAGTATAACAATTAGTATCAGGAAGGCTGAGGAGCGGTGGACGACTTGTATATCCACTTGCTTCATCTCAGATCTCCGGTGATCCGGTGTGGAAACGGCACGCTCCAATGAAACTTTAGGAATATTTCCCAAGCAGAAAGTAATGGTTTATTCTGACACGTAAATGAGGGGTGTCCATAGATTAACTGGCAAAGGACCTCAATAAAAAGCTAATTCAGGTGTTGGACTCCCTGAAACCAAACTTAGCTGCAAACAGACCAATCACAAGGACATCGTCCAATCTTACAGATACAAGTCAGAAAACCAAAAGAAATCTTCCTACTTCAACTACAAGAAATCCGGTCAGTCTGTCTCTTATATAAAGATTACAACACACTTTTGTAAATAAACTAATCCCTAGTCTATTAGTTCATCTAATCCCACTCTTGAATCTCCTTATCCCTCCGTCATACTCCGACCTGCCGCCTAATTTATCAGATCTATTGTCCCCATCCTCCCCCATCCTCGCTCAATGTTCATGATTTCACCACTTCAAAAACAAAATCAAAACTATCCACCAGATGCACTTCCCCCTACCCGCCCTCCTCCGTCCCTTCTTACCTGTAATAGAGTCAGATATCCTCACTCTTCTCTCTTCTTCCTCTATGTCTGCCTCCACCTTGTCCACTGCTTCAACTTCTCCCTCTCCACCGGTGTTTTCCCCTCTGCCTTCAAACATCCCCCCGATTCTCAAGAAACCAACTCTCTAAACACAATCCGTTCCCAAACTTTGTAAGCAAAAGGAAAACAACCCTCTGACCCACTCTATCTTCTTGAACCTCTTCACTCTATAGCAGGGGTGGGCAAACCTGTCCTCAAGGGCCATATCCAGTTCATGTTTTTAGGATTTCTTTAATCATGTACAGCTGAGTTAATCTATTTGGGTGGGTCAGTAATTATCCCACCTGTTTCTACAGACAGAAACCCTAAAAACATGAACTGGATATGGCCCTTGAGGACAGGTTTGCCCACCCCTGCTCTATAGTGACCAATGACCTACTGTAGCCAAGTCTAATGGCACCTTTCCCTTCTCATACTCCTTGACCTCTTGAACTCTCCACTGCTATTCGACAGTCAATCTGTCTCTTCTCCTTGACACTCGTTCACTTTATACATCACAAGTTATTGCTTCAGTGTCTCTAATTAGTGTCTCTACTTATGCACCCTCCTCTTCCTCTCTCCATCAGGGTTTCTGCATTCTCCACGTTGATGGCCCCACGCCGCCGTAAACTTTAATGTCCAAATCTGAACTCATTATCTAATGCCACTACCCCTCTCCAAATCTCCCTCTCAGTTGACATCACCACAATCTCCCACTCCCCAGACCCACGGCCTTTGTATAATCATTGACTCAGACCTCCGCTTCTTCCCTCAAATTCAGTCCCTCTCAAAGTCCTCTCACTTCCTCATCTGCAACATTGCCAAAACACAGCACTTCCTCATGAATGGTTAGTGAAACCCTGTTCCACACTCATCTCCCACCTGGATTATTGTAACCTCCTTCCACCTTTCTCCTCTACAATGCTTCCTGAATAGACAAAGCTTCCTCTCCCTCTGCACCACTCTAAGTCCCTTTATTGGGTCGCCATTCCCTCCAAAATAAAATTTAAGTTGCTCATCCTCAACTACAAAGCTCTAACACTTCCCTTACATCTGATTTTGTCATGATACACCCCCCCAACACCTCCACTCCTCTCCAGCTCTTCTATTCTCCTCTCACTCCCATCTCCAAGACTTCTCTTGTGCTGCTCCTCACTCAAATCACCTCACCACTCTCCCCCAACCTAAAATCCTTCAAACACCCCCACAAAACCCCCATCCACATGCCTGCCTACCGTACAATCCCCTACTCCCTTATCTGCATTCCATCCACGTTCACTTGTATCCCACTTTCTCCTACTGTCTCTCACTACCCCTTCCCTCTAGAATGTAAGGGCAAAGTCCTCTACCCTATGACTCATGTTAACAAACCTGCTTTGCCCCTGTGATATCCTACGCTGAAGGTGTGTGTGACCGCTACGCTGATTGCTTTCTTATTCACGCAATATCTGGGCTACGTTTGTAAATAAACGATAATATGTCATTTTTGCTGGACCGTTGTAATAGAATGCGTCAATTCATGGTGAGGACAAAGTGTTACAGTGTAGCAGTGTGCGCTCTACATATAAACTTAAATGCTGCACCTCCATTATTCACAATTAGCATCGTCTGCGCAAAAAAATATTAAGTATTACCAAAAATGTACTCACAAAGTGTATAGTATAATGCAAATTTTAATGACAATATATACATAGCTTTAAAAGAAACATCATAAAACATTCTAAAAAAAATAAAATAAATACAATATGATACAAAATCCACAATATGCTTATTGACGGAGCAGGTGCTACTTACAATATGTGACGAGGTGACGTACCTAAGACAACATGGATTTGCATTGCACTTTCATGTTACATAATGCCCTTTCGTGTTTTAATGATAACGCCAACATGCCAGACTGGTAGAACTGCGGATCCACGTCAGTGCAAGGATACAAGATATTGCTAGGGGGATATACAACTGAGGAGATTTTCTCGCCCTATGAAATTTGGCAACGCACTTAGTTCCGCAAACTATGGGACAGCACAATTGTCTAGTGGAGCAGATTTATAGAACTGGAACAATAGGAGAGAAGATCTAGAACTGTTACTGGGACCAGACAATGACAGGTGCAGTTAAACATTGAGAACAGCCTACAGCTTGGTGCACACACATAGAAGTATCTAACGACTAGATCTTACAGCACATTTACAGTGAACCAGAGAGGACGTAGTATCAGCCGTGAGAGATTTAGGGACTGATGGTATTTTGCAGTTTATCAAAAATCGATTTCATGAAATGTATTAATATTCTCTATCTTGTCTGAATTAGTTTGGGATCATCACCTTGTTTGACGAGTCACACCTCTCCAAAACTGGATGCGATTTGCCTGAAGGCTGAATTGAGGTGCTCTAAGGGCGTGAGTCTGAAAAGCGCCCATAACAACGCCCCTAAGAAGTGCCGCGGTGATGTTTGTGGATGAATCTTATACTAGAGACCGTATTGCATCCTCATGTCAAGGCTTCAAGGTGCCCCAGTTTCCTTACAGGGGGCTAATCACTTTCTGAGAACCCCTTTATAATTCACTTTTCTACATATAAGCAAAAAAGGAGCTTCTTTCCTCCCCGGCCGAATCTTCATCAGTTACCCCAAACCAGAGCCGGCAACGTTCTCAAACAAGCGAGCTATTCACGCTTCAATAAACACGGGGGAGGGGGGGGGGGATTAAGGAGGTTACATTAAGGGATCGTCCAAAACTGGTGAACTCCAGTCTAACAATGTTTTTCCCTCATGACCTCTGGTAACTAGTAAGTTGCACTTGTTTCCCACAAGACGCCGTGACCTGCCCACTTTATAGAGACACTGCTGACTGAAGGAACAGAGGCTCGTCCAATCTCTAGGCTCCTGTGGACAGCGCGGTGGCTCAGTGGTTAGCACTTCTGCCTCACAGCACACAGGGGTCATGAGTTCGATTCAGTAACTCCACAATTATGGGGGTTTTACTAGGTAGAGAGAGGAGATTTTGGACAATGAATACCTCATTTAATAGCTACATGAACTGTCTCACAAGGTGGAAGCCACATTTACTACAGACTGCGCAGGTATATCATTTATTCTGCATATTTCTAACTTCAATTGGGCTGTTCTTGAATTTGCTATCCTTAAAACAGGAAGAGTGCGCACACACACGGACACACAACATAGAGTTACGCAGAGCTCAATACTTAAACTGCGCCAAACCAATAAGTGCAGCTTTAGTAGAGCAGATCGCGTAACGGTCACGTTAATTACCGGTACTAAACCTACATTCAAAGACCACGAACAACGAGACACGTCGGCTTCAAACACAGAGAGTTATAAGCCTCAAACTGAAGCAGTTTAAAGTAACAAAAAAGTTGCCAAAAGTTTTAACAAAAATAATTTCTATTATGGCATACATGTCGCGGACTCATGCATGAGAAGGCCTTCCGGAGAGAGAAAGAACAAGTAACTATACAGAAAAAACCCATAAAGTCCTACTTGTGAATTCACGTCGTAATGACTCTGCGTTAAATCAGACATCCGTTTATGAAACACGGCGGAGACTCTGGCTATCTGTACATAGGGGTATATTTTTCTGATCTCTCTTCACAAGCGATAAGCCATATAAACAGAGCTACCAGCGACAAACAAGATGGAAGAACGCTCGCCAAAACACACAGACCTCACTGCTCTGTCCACAGAATACGCCTGGACTATAGGAGGACATGAATGGAAAAATGGAACAACCTAGACTAGGAAACGGACACCCTGCAATTAGAAGCTTGAAAACCAAGCGAGGAAGGAGATGCATAATTAGCTGCAGTATAAAGGAGAACGCACAGTATTGTGGTATATACACTAGTTTCCTCTAGTTCTCTACACATATACTTTCTACATACACCAGACCTAGCATTTACATACGAAAACAGCCCTTGATAACTCTTTCAAGTATTTGAAATAACAAACAGCTTAAACACAGATTTGGCCCCTAAACATCGACATAAACGTAGCAGGGAACAAAGTTTCTCCAATGTTACAGACAAACATTACAGGATTCTGCCGCTGCCGGTGCGCAGCCGACAGGACAGAACAGCCAGTAGCATCAGCTATGAATGTATATACCGTAAGCTCAGCATCTATACCGCTGCACCCATCATCCCGATACACAGTGTGTTATATCACATGACTAAGAGCGTGGGACCGGCGATCCCACTACAACTGGAGGGGTCAGTCTCCCATGACCGCCACGCACAGCAGCTGCTGGGGTAAGACGCTCGGGAGTTTCCGCTGTTGGTTTTACACCGGATGCGTTTTGCAGTCAATTGTTACAAATCATTAAAGACTTCATTTTCCAACGTCTATCGACTCAATTTTGTGCCGTAGGACAAGGCTGAATCCATCAACAGAATTCCCATGAAAAGCCGACAAGCGACAAACTCTGTCTAGATGGAAAAGGCGCAGATGCATGAAAAGCGTCATTTCTGTGAGCAAGGCAAACAATGATGGTACTTTCTAATTGGACGAAGGCAAAATTACCCAGCATGCTTCAAAGCTCTAGATTTCAGAACCTAAACCGTCAGCTGGCGAGAAATTCAGTTGCTAATCTCAATTCAATAAACCTACGTGAGCATACAAGATTAGAGCAGCTAATGGCAACCAATCAGAAGCTGGCTTTCATTAAATGATGGCGGTAGACTGCTACAAGCAGACATCTGATTCGCGCACACATCAATGCTCTACGCATGTTTTTAAATGAGCCCCAAACTGTCTTCCCCAACAAAGGGAGGATCTGAACATCTACAGACAATCCCAATGTATTTTAAAACCTGAGATTAAATTTCCTAAACTGCAGGTTTGAAAAAGTGGAGATGTTGCCTATAGCAACCAGATTCTAGTTATTTATTTAGTACATTCTACAAAATGATAGCTAGAACCTGATTGGTTGCTATAGGCAACATCTCCGCTTTTTTCAATCCTGCAGTTTAGTAAATAAACCCCAGATATCTTCTTGTATTTTATGCAGCGATGCATGAATACCGGTCTTGTTTCATTCATACAATAGACACAATTTGGCTAGCGACCTTCCCCCCCCTGCCCGCCTCCATTCCGAGCCAGGTTCTTGATTTTTATTTTGGTTTTCAGATAATAAGTAGTTCTACAAAAATATAAATTTTACCTACTTGGTAAAAAATAATTTCATGGTACCTTGCAAATAAAATAAAACAAAAACATAGAACCAAAAAAATATTGAATAAAATTTGTACAATAGGTACAAACATCATACAACACACATATATACAGTCCAACCCAAGATAAATTACTTTAAAATATGGCAAGTTCGCCAGCAACGTCTTCTGCAGAAGTTCCCGAGAGATGAGATCTCGCAGCGCAGGTCTACACAGCAGTTGGCCAACAATTTCTATGTATCCTATGAAGTTTCGGATATCGGTGCATATTCCTAACGGCTACAGAATCCACGACAAGAGGTGCACAGTGAAAATGGAATAAGAGTCTTTAAGCCAGAGTCGCGGGTCTGGTATTTCAGGAAGCTGCGGAGATCATGCTTAGTGGACACTTGGAAGTCTCTATATCATCCGCTGTCATTTCTACTGGTTGAGATCATGATTAGTCAGCGCTAAAACCACCCAAAACACTGTTTACCTAATGGGAATATGGGCGGGAGATTTGCACGGTCGCTGCCGGTTGTACACATGGTCCCAGGCGTAGGATTGTAATGGAGATGCAGCCAGAATTTACAGCACGTCGCTCCCACCTCCGAGCAGACAGAACGGGGGCAGCCGAGAAATACTCGATGCAGAGAGATCTGGCGTCCCGGTATTGTACCCTGATATTTAAAGGAACACAGACAAAATAATGGTAATAAAAAGCACAGTATGAAACTCCCCATAAGAGACATGTACGGGATATTCAAGTAAAACAGATCCTCCAGGTTCCGTAGCTTCAGATCGGTCTACAAGTCCGTTGACGTTCGTTTTTTCATACTACGTCGCTGAGCTAGATTGGAGGCTGCGACGGGCTCCAAGACCGGCTGCAACGTCTTGTGATTCAACGCAGAATACGTTGCGGCCATCGCACCCTGGAGAGGAGAAACAGTCATTTAGCACCTCAGGAAAACGGTATATTACCTGTATGGGCACTGGCCTGCGGGCCCCTTACAGGAGATGGTCTATTACCTCTGCCCGGGCACTGCCCTGCGGGCCCCTTACAGGAAAACGGTCTATTACCTCGGCCCGGGCACTGCCCTGCGGGCCCCTTACAGGAGATGGTCTATTACCTCTGCCCGGGCACTGTCCTACAGGCACCTTACAGGAGATGGTCTATTACCTCTGCCCGGGCACTGCCCTGCGGGCCCCTTAGAGGAGGTGGTCTATTACCTCTGCCCGGGCACTGCCCTGCGGGCCCCTTACAGGAAAACGGTCTGTTACCTCTGCCAGGGCACTGCCCTGCGGGCCCCTTAGAGGAGGTGGTCTATTACCTCTGCCCGGCAACTGCCGAGGGCCCCCTACGGGAGATGTGTTACTATCGCCCTGTGGGCCACCTTACAGGAATTTGAAAGAAGAAAAGTAGAGAATATTGTGAAACCTGCAAACAGTGACACAATATTCACCTAGATTGTAAGCTCTTCTCTCTCTTCCATGTCTGGACCTACTCCGTCAACCTCTTACGTTCTTGTTATGTTGATTCATCACACAAATCCCACATAAAGTAGTATTCTGCTGACCCAAAGCATCAGATATTTAAATATTCATGTGGATTTTACCAAAAGAAAAAAATTACAATTTCAAAATAAAGAGGTGGAAGAAAATGCGGGTGAGGTTGGGCCGTTTTATTTCCTTTTAAATATTTTCAAACTGTCCTTCTGTATGTCTAGCGGTGCTATATCAGCGTGTCCTGGGGGACACACGGATATAGTACCTCTAGATCAATCATTATCAATCATCCAGAGGATCACTGAGCACCTTCCCGATATCGGTTGTGTTCCCTCACTTCCTCTTTATACAAGATCGGAGACAGAAGACAATGTCTGACATGGATTCCTACTGGGGAACTTCATTAGTGGAGATGATTAAACAAGCCAGACATTTCTAAAGGACATAATCGGGCATCCAGTAACGCAGACATGTATGTACGTGTGTGTGTGTCTATATGTGTGTACGTGTGTGTGTGTGTGTCTATATGCCGGACGTTCGCCATCTACGGTAACGATGCTTTGTAGTATTGTAGCGTACGTTCTGCACCCACCACCCTGCAGTTCCCTAAGCCTATTTTATCCACAGCGACTTCTACCACTACGGATCATTACTCGCCCGGTGTGCGTTACCTTGACGAGGTGTGGCGCGTCCTGTCTGTTCAGCTGGTAATGAGGGAGCTGGTCCCTACACGCGATCCAGGAGTGCTTCAATACCTTCTCCGCTGTGTATCGCTGGTGAGGATCCACGTGAAGCATGTGTGATAACAGGTCCTTGAGAGAAAGAAGAAGAACGGTTACAAATAAATTCAGAAGACAGGCGACGCCAGCGACTGTAATGTGTTTACATGTAGGGGTCACTGAGCCCGATGAATAACGAGAGGTCTGGTCGCAGCTTATGCATTGGCGCGCTGCTTCCAGCGACACTGAAATAACATGTAACATACATGTGCAGGGAATCTGGACAGACATCACAGTTACCAATCATATGGTGTCCACGGTCATGTGACCCCCAGACGCCGCAGCGCTAAATGTGTATCTATATACGGCATTTTCTGCTATTAACGAGGATTTAAGGAATAATTCAGCAGAACGTCCGTGGTTTCAGGACAGGGAGAGATTGTACCTTTGCGGCATCAGACACCGTATCCCAGTTCCCTCCACTCAAAGAGAAATTTCCACTCCCCATCCGCAGCAAGATTTCCTCTGGGGTGTCGTTGGGGCCGTTGGCAAAAGGAGTGTACCTGAAAATGGAGAGAAGTATGACATGCGGGGACACATTTCAAATGAAGAAAGTAAAACAATGGAAGTGGGTCAGATACAGCTCAATAAACTGTAGCCCACCATAACATTTGCAGTGTAGATCTACTAATATCTATTACATGTACTGCTCCCTCTGGTGGTGGTTTTCCTTTATAACACGGATTCCAATAGTCCTGCACCGCAATAGGCGATAACTGGCCTTTCATACACACAGGGTATTCACATCAATTCTCCCCACAAAACACACCAAAGGAGTTTGTCACTTTTTCTACAGATTTTTTGCAACATGTGGTATCAAGCAGCAGCTTCACGTTCAGCCGTGTGTCGTATTCTCCCCACCCCGGTGCTACACGAGGATTGCAGAAGGCAAATGGCAGAGCCTCCGGCTGTATGTTGGTGCCAGGACCCTGCTCCGTAGAACACTGAGCGGCTCTTTCCAAGAAGCAGAGAGTGGACAGCTCCAGCATTAAGGTAATATTCACTCTGTGGTTCGCTCCTCTGTGTAGTATTCAAAAATCTGCTAATCAGCTTTCCTGTAACCTCGATATAGATCCAAACCTGGGACGGCCATTTTTTTTAAACTACATTTATTTGCACCATGAGCATGTAAAGAATTCCCTTGAGGGCCGCTTGACACACACACGGATATAGAAGATTAGGGTGGCTGAGCGCCTCTTGTCTACGAGCACTTAAGTGGGGTAATAGAAGATGAAACAGCATTTTCAAACCTGCCAATTACAGCATCACAAGGTCTGTTATATATCAGAGGTGGGGTGATATATAAGAGGGGGCTCTCAGTGTATTTGACATGTAAAAATACTTTAAAAAATAATATAATCTACGTTCGCTCTGTGTATCTGACATCTCACAAGGCGCTCTGCTAAACCTCCCCGTCTAACGCTCAGCTTCAATCTCCAATGACGGTAACAAGTTACCAGATAACCGTGGCAGACGCCGGCTGGGATATAATTGGTAATATCCCTGCGTGGCGGGCACACAGCTGTTATACTGCGTAAGACGCTTATATCATATACAAAAACAATGAACTTTCTGCTCTATCCCAGAGCAAAGATCTATATTAACCATTTAGATTTCTAAAAGAAAGAATCAATTTATAAGTGTAGAATGTGACATTTTTTAAGTGGGAAATGTTTTAAGGTGATTAATGTTACTTGTTATGGGAGAGAGCAGAAAGTTAATTGTTTAAACGAGAAGACAAAACTATTTCATATTTGTTCTATACCGAGGTCATCGATCAGTCGTCTGTGACCTTTAACGGATTATCCCTTCGGCGGCTGTGCGGAGATCGCTAACAGGAAATACAGAGTATTATAAAAAGCATAGCGCCATGTATACAATTTATTTTTAGCACATTACTAATCAATAAAAGGGACAGTCCAGACAAGGCGTCACTTTATAACGTATATCGCAACACATGGAACAAAGAATCTGTTTTTAAAATACAGACGCGGATAGTTTAACATGTCAAATAATGTCTACAAGTTCGTAATGTTCATTATTCTGCACGTTGAGGTCCTTCACACCCAAGAAGAAGGACTGACCGATGCTGTGTGCAGGACACAATACATTACATAACATCGCCCCAGGTACTGTAAGGATCTTACCCGGCCAGCATTGTATAAAGGAGAACTCCAAGGCTCCAGATATCGCATGCTGCGTCGTACCCTTGTCTCATTAGTACCTGCAACATAACGATTTCACACTAATTGCACAGGAAAAGGATTATAAACAGCAACATTTAAACAGGTTATCGTATGATGGGTGTAGATGATTTTGGATGCACTGTAAACACATTGTCACCTACTTGGGTCTATTACTACAGCTGCCTATAGAGGTCTACACTGACATCTGCAGGCCACACAAGGGTACTACACTGGGATTACCAGTAGACTTGTTAATGACGTCTGAATGATACAGCAATAAGACGGATTTAGTTGTAATAAGCAGGAAAGAACTTTCAACTTCTTTTTATATAATGACTATTTTTATTCCGTTGTATAATCTCCAGAAGAATGAGCAGCGTGAGGGGACCTATAATTAGTGTTATAACCTCGCTATAAATAGGTCCTAAAATGATTTGTGCGATTTGTATTTTGCATCGTTTGTAACACTTGTGGCGCCATAATTAGGGACATAATATTCTCACAGTTCAGTGCATTGTAATGTTCTTTAGGGTAATGACATCAGAACGCAGCGCAGCGTTCAATTACCCCAATCACTAAGCGGCCCAAAAACTGCGGCCCGTTTATCAGGACGAGAGGCATAAAAACAGGCCGGACACTATTACATGCAGCTTTATATTAATAATAATCTTATATTATAATAACACTCCTAAATAAGGACATAAACTAAATAAGGAAATAATGCATATTACAATGCACAAATATCTTTTACAATTAGAAACACTGAAGCACCACATACGACCTATTACAGAGCGATTTAAGGTGAGATAGATATATATATATATATATATATATATATATATATATATATATATATATATATATATATATATATATATATATATATACACATATACACTATAACGCGGATGTGATCTGCGGATATCCGTACCTCTGGCGCCACGAAATTGGCGGTGTAACACGGCGTCAGGAGGAGGCCGTTCTCCCCGCGCAGCTGCTTGGCGAACCCGAAGTCACATATCCGTATGGAGTCCGCGTTGCTGGAATCGTCCATATAAAGGATATTACTGGGTTTAAGGTCTCGGTGAACCACCTGACAAGGGAAAAATAAGATTTATATATATATGTGTGAGTGCATTATAATATTATATTGGTCTTCAGCAGACCAGAATTTGTAAATTATATAAAAAAAAAAATAAAAAAAAAATTGAGTTTTGTTTACGGAGGAGCCTTATAATGAAGAATATTGTCCCATAGAGTGTACGCTTGAGGACAAAGCCCTCTTACCTCTGTCTGTATTACCCAGTATTATTCTATTACGGTGTTTGTTCCAAGTAAAGCGCTACAGAATACGCTGGTGCTGTATAACTATCTGCACGCTGAGGTGTAATATCTGATCCCCAGCTGCTTCGCTTCCACACGCAGTCCATTTAAAAGGGACCTAAACAATATGAACATTTTATACTCTGTGGTCTGATCATCCTGAGGACGGGTATGAGGGTAATGCTCTGTGCACTGTCAGCCTATATTCACCTGATCACGAATAATGTGTCTAGGAAGAGAGAGAAACAGAACTAAGAGGTATTTTTTGCCCCTCTCTCAACAAAGGTTTGTGCTGTGGTTTTAAATACACAAATATACACAAGGAATTATCTATCAGTGTCTCAGGTCCTCGCGAGTTTCGATAACTACGAATTAATCTTTATCCTGTGTCGGGTACTGAACAATGACCGACTACAGCACATAGACAGTAAATGTTACACTTACTCCTTGACAGTGCAGGTAGTCTACAGTTTTGGTGATTGTGTAGAGAACGGCGCTGGCCTCTCGCTCCGAGAAGTATTTCTGTCGGAGTATCCGGTCGAGCAGCTCTCCTCCTTTCATCAGCTCGGTTACCAGGTAAACGTAGCGGCCCTCGTCGTCGTACACCTGGCGAATGTCAAACACAAGAGCGCGGTCAGGTCTCTCCACGCAGGGAGCGCTTACAATGAACTGGTGCGGAGCTTATAGATAAACGCCGGCTCTGCACTCACATCTTTCAGAGTGATGATGTTTGGATGCTGTCCGTAACGCATCAAGATCTCGATCTCCTCCGACGGGTCCCGTTTGCTCTTATCAATGATCTGCAACAGAGATTAACCAGCTAATAAGCCGTCTTATGTAAGGAACAGGTTTCTGCTGCACAAAGAATGAATAAACTGCAGCAAAATATCCAGAGTTTTATTTAACAGAACTTACTTCTATATCAATGAGGAGGACAGGGGGTCGCCCCGCGCACCGGAACACTAACAAATATCTACTGTATCTATCGCTACTCATACACATAGAATCAATTAAGAGGTTTTGTTCGCTTAATCTGTTAAGAGTTAATTCCAATGTTTCAATAAAAAGGACAATTACTGAAGTCTTAACAAGAAAATATAAAGAAACAATAACATTTATTAATACTGCTAATATTTATCCCGATAACAATGTTTCCATTGGCAATATAAAGAAATCTCCACAACCTAAAGGACTAAGAAAAGACCCCGATATACAGCGGCCCCTAGCAGGAAGAATATATTGATACCTTGACGGCGTACTCCATGTTCGCCACCCTATGAATACAGCGTTTACAAATGGAATAGGAGCCAACACCGATATCTTCTTTAAGGTCGTATATGTCTGTGAACTGCGCTCGGCTTCCGTGAAATTGCTGGAAAAAAAACAGAAGATAGTTAGCGGAGACTGACAAACACTTTGCTGGTAATCAGATCAGACGCTGTCTCTGAAGCGGAGTCGCGGCTCTTACCTGTACAATGGGCAGAACATTCGTAATAGAGGAGATCTTGTGTTCCTCGATGGAGGACGGGGCGACAAAGCTGAACCCTTTGAAGAGCTGGTGGGCGTTGGCGCTGGGCGGAACTCCCGGAGAATCTACAGAACGCGTGGGGAGGAGTCACAGCCGTTACATGTATTATGAGTATATTATATCTGGTTATTACCAAGCGTTAAGTAATCACATGCCACGATTTATGTGCAATGAGCATTGTATTAAAGTAATCTCTGCACAAAGGAATTTCTCACGCGTTTCACCTCCTTACAACAGAAGCTGCAGATAACTAAACTTTTGTAACACCAACTCTTTGTTGTACATTTGTATATTTACACTAGAAGTGCTCTGTAAATGTGCCAAATATACCTACGATCCTGTTCCATACAGAACACGTAGATATCAGAGGAGGCAAATACAGCAAATCAGTCTCAGGTTTGCGGACCTAAGTGGGGCTCATTCCCCTAATCAGATTACATGTGAGCGCCGCACGGCGTTGGGGCATCAAGTTACCAGAAGGTCCAAACGATATATTAAAATAAAGCTCTTTATACACAGAGTGGGAAGGTCGACCGTGTGTGACCCGGACACACTATTTTCATCAATAGATCAAACTCCAATATTGGTTTTAGTCTGCTAACTAAACTTGCAGACTTTTTATATCACACAGAGATAAACGTACATTATAATGTATTATTCTTGCATGAAAAATAATATATTTTTCTATTGAATTATCATTATACATATCTTGTCCCCTCATGTTCTCATGTATTTCACATCTAAATAATTGGATGAAGGTAAATTAAAATTGTTTTACCGTGTGATTGCGATTAGTACGTCAGGTGTCATGACGCAATTGCATGGATTAATAACACACATTTACAATTACACTTGTAAATAATACACATTTATTTATTCGCAAAATGTATTACAGATTATTTATACACAGATAATATTATAGTAACGGTAATTATGGTTCAAGTCCACAGAAATGTGTGGAGTTTGGTCTCTTATTAAAGCTTATTTTACCAGCAGTAACCCGGTTTCAACAGAGTAGCGATCACATCTAGCGGTCGCAAGTTATGAGCAATATGAGATTAATACTCAAAAGTACTTTGTTTATGGGTCAGTGTAAACTGGTTATTCGGCGGGAAGACAAGTAGGCAACAGTTGGGGGAAGCAGACAACTGGAGCATCGTTAATCCTGGACCAATGAAGACCTCTCTCAGTGTTATCTGTGTCATCATCACTGTTTATGCCAATTCAAACTGCATAAAAGCTCCTGGGCCAGTGTTAGATCTCTCTTCCTGACCACAGACTACATGGACCTGGGCCCAGAATGCGCTTGTGTAATGTATTCGGTTTATAATTTCCTGTTTATTATTATATTTTATTTATTATATTGTTTATGCATCATTATGGTTTGTTGTTATCCTATCTTTAGCTTAAAAATAGATAAATGATATATGTGTGTTTGTTGTGTTATATCTTTAGCTTAAAAGTTTATATCTCTTTCTGCGTTGGCACCACAATCGCACTGGACAATTTTGATTGGTTGCGACAAATAATGGCCTCTACGTCTGTTCTTTTTATATGCGGGTTACAATTG
The DNA here is from genome assembly GCF_038048845.1 of Mixophyes fleayi. Lineage (NCBI taxonomy): Eukaryota > Metazoa > Chordata > Amphibia > Anura > Limnodynastidae > Mixophyes > Mixophyes fleayi. The sequence continues at coordinate 2,137,206 of NC_134410.1, forward strand.
CCATATACACTAGCATTAACCAATACATATAATCCGATTTCAGAATGACCATTTGTTACAAGGTCTCAACAGAAAGAGTGAAAATACCTTTTGGTGTTTTTGCTGTGAATTCCGGATCAAAGCAGAACGTGTCCTCAGGTTTGCCAGATGCCGGCTTGAATGGAGGCTGAATTTCACGCCTATACAGCTTCTAAAAAACACAGAAAGAACCATTGAAAACATCTATAAAATAAATGTTACATACAGACGATTTATATTTTCGATCAGACACATTGCAACAGCGGAGGATTCAAAAAGTGTGTGCAAAATAATTGCTTAAAAATTGAACTTAGTCCAGACAGGAATGTAAAAAGGCATAAAAAAGTAACCAAAACTGAAATTAAGAACTCACATTCCAGTCAATTGTAGCAAAAAATGGATGTCGCTTAATTTCTTCCACCCGGTCCAGACCAGCACCTACACAAAGATAGAAATAGACCCCTTCTTAAATCCCACTAGCAAAACATGGACATTTAAATACCAATAAATGCTGATAAGTCTCTACTGGAACATGTGAGAATATTTTAACAATTTCGGCTACAGGAGACTGATCCCCCCTATTTCTGCTCTCTAGGATTTAATTGCCTTTCAACATTTGCCACTTACTTTAAACACACCCTTTATATACTGGCAAACAATAGGCTTTTAAGCGGTTTTTGATGTATTTATTTATGCGTAATTTACTAACAATTAAAATATGTCTTGTATGATCTTGTTGAGCTTGGCTGTGATAAATTTTAAGGTATAGAAACGTTGGATTTAAGGCGTTAACAAGCCAGGGAAAGCTGAGTAAGATGCATCTCTCTCCTCCATTCACCAGCACAAGGGGAATAAATGTTCAACTCTAAAAGACTTGTGTATAAGCTAAAATTAAATTTATACATTCGGCTCCTCAGAGCTTGAGAAGTCAGGCTGGATCACAAAAGGTGCTCGAGGGCCGAACACACACAACTTGTCAGCAATCATCTGCCCCAAAATTATTCAACGGGTTCAGGTGAAGTCACTGAAAAGTCTTGTAGTCTGGCAATAAGCCATCATAAATCTCATCTTCTTCACTCCTTCTTTTTGAACCACTATTTTTCATATAGAAACTGTTGTAATTAAAGTCAAAGCACATCTTGTTTGTTTCATTTCAAAGCCATTGTGGTGGTGTATAGAGCCCAAAATATGAGAATTGTGTCGATGTCCCAATATTTATGGACTTGACTGTATAGAGAGATAGCACTGTCCACATTGGTACAAGAGATCCCTGACCCCGCTAAATGTAGCTTTAGGAGCCAGGGAATTGGCAAGTGTAAGAATAGTGCCAAGCTCCAGTATGTTCCATGGACATAAAAACTCCTACATATGGTGCCATGCAATACTAAACATATGCTTCAATTCTGCACATTTACTATAACAATATGGTTAAGTAATATAACAAAACCAATTACATAAAAAAGAAAAAAGGAAAACGGACGATGTTGGTTTAGGAATGTCCCCCCTCCCACCGCCGATGCGGTGATAGGGAGTTGCCTGGAGACGTGCAGTTGGGGGGGGGTTGTGTACATAGCCCCAACACAAAGTTCTGTAAGTGGTGGAGAAACTACAGCAAATCAATCCAGAGATCAATGGGAGACAGAGGGAAGAGACGCTCTCTGTCATACAGGAGGAGCAAAGATGTCCAAAGAACATTCAATTATGTCCGGCAAGTTATTTCCTGCAGATGTTTATGTTCCGCTTTATAAATCCCCCTTACAGTTTCTATTCTTAATCTGTATTTAGATGCTGTACAATCCTCTCCTCAGACTTGGATATAAACGATCACTATTTATACTGATTAAATGATAAATGCAATTCTCAGAAAATGATTGGGACAGTTTATCGTTCAACAATAACAAAAAGACCTTGAAGATCCGCGATGACAGAAATTACTGAGATATTGCCGAATACTGGCTCTTACATGTGTCTGTAAGCGCAGAAAGCGAGACCGTGGCAGACGGTCAGTACACATAGTGTGATGGATGTTATTGGGTATATTTCACACACCACTCACCTAACCGGTTTAAAGGGTTTCGTTTGAACAACATCCGGAGAAGACTTTGTGCTTCGGGGCTTAAAAACTGCGGCATCCCAAGCTTAGATCTGAGAAGAAAGATACAAGTGTTAATGTACCGAGAAAAGCATTGAGGAAGTACAGACCATACAAAGACCCCTAAGAATCATAACGTCATTTCAGAAAGAAGAATCCAGGTTGTTACTCTCCAGTTTTACATTTTAAGACTTACTTTTCACACTTTTATAATATTTACCAGCAAGAAAGTCCTTATGATAAGTATGAATGATATCAATGTGACAACCAATCAAATTTAATCCTGCATAAACTTCAACTATTAACCATACTGAGAAATGTATCTTTGTCCCCAATTTCGCATGGAAAGGCACAATGTGTTAGTAATATCACAGACTGTAAGCTCAATGCTATCTAGGAACCAGGAGTGATAGGAGGACAATGCTGCAATACTACAAACAGATCAGATTATGGGATTATTCCTCGCCTGTGCTATATGAAGATGTCGTTTTTTTCAACACTTTCCATGTTCTATGCAAAATTTATATAGAGTATTTCTATTGTTTTGCACTTAAAAAACAACACTATAAATATTCCCGGCCCCTTCTGACTAAAGCGCAGTGGGAAACTGATGCAAACGCTGATAACCAGAGCTGATCCTATTGTAGCTTGCAGGATTGGTTTCAGCCTTTTGGCCAAGAAACCATCATAACTGTGCAGCTGGGAGAGTGGATAATATAATATAAAATTATATTACATTACAATACAGGGAGCAAAGAACATTATATATGTAAGGGGGGGCGGGGGGGGGGGTATCAGGGGGCTTTGAGAAGTATAATGTAACTACTTATATTAGTGACAGTACTTTACTGCTTTGGGCAGCACAGTGCCCTGATGGTTAGCACTTCTGCCTCACAGTGATGGGGTCATGAGTTAGATACCCCACTATGGCCTTATCTGTAAGGAGTTTGTATGTTCCCCATATTTGCGTGGGTTTCCTCCGGGTGCTCCAGTTTCCTCCCACACTCCAAAAAACATACTGGTAGGTTAATTGGCTGCTATCAAAATTGACCCTAGTCTGCTGTGTGTGTCTATATTACGGAATTTAGACTGTAAGCTCCAATGGGGCAGGGACTGATGTGAGCGAGTTCTCTGTACAGCGCTGCAGAATTAGTGGCGCTATATAAAAGATGATGATGATGATGATTGGTATATGCAATAAACATCTGGGGGTAAATGTATGAATCTCCGGATTCTTCATCTCCGGCGTGTTCAGCCTCTTCAGCGCTTAAATTTAAAGCGGCGCTGCATTGTAAAGGGAAGTTTCCCTTTACAATGCAGCGCCGCTTTAAATTTAAGCGCTGAAGAGGCTGAACACGCCGGAGATGAAGAATCCGGAGATTCATACATTTACCCCCTGATGTTGTAGACAGAATTTATTTTGCTTTAGTCTCCGAAGCCACCCATAATGTCTGTTGCTTACACGATTCAGCTGTAATACCCCATATAAACATGGTCTTATCTCAGCGTTTAATGTAGCAAAAAAGTACAGGGAAGTGTCACTTTTTCACAGGACAACAACAAAATGATTACAGCGTGATCTCTTCCACGGTAGCGGCACGTTATGGGCGCAGTGCTCTCCTGTAGCGCTCTAACGCATTAGGATACAAATCCCCCCACACAGACTTACTTCAGTATCATGTTCATCGTCTCATTTCGGTCTTTACCTTGGAAGGGTAACGTACCCGTCAGCATCTCGAACTAAAAGACAAATGAGGAATATAACATCATCATAAGGAGCATTTTGAAAATTGAAAAATTTTTCTCTAAAAAATTAAACCATTACGTATTGTAATTAAGCGCGTGAAGCGCCAATAGCTGTGTTATGTACGTTAGCAGGTTTGCTATTCTCCAAAGTTACTAATTCACATTGTAACATCATAATCCCCCAAATCCTAACGCCAGATTCTTGTCAGTATAAGGAAGGGAGCACAGGCGTAGATACTCTGACAGCGGTAAGTTAGGCGGTCACCGTACCATAAGGACGCCAAACGACCACCAATCTGCGCTCTGCGTGTGCCCCCGTCTGTTGACCACTTCCGGCGCCATGTACTCTACCGTACCGCAGAACGAGTACGCCTTCTTTTCGTGGTCTACGGACTCCTTACTTAGCCCAAAGTCTGCAAAACAAAAGAAATGCCAAAGTGCCTCCAACGCTCACCACACAAACACGTACTGGTCATGAAACACTGACATGTGTAGGACTAACATACATCACACACACACACACACACGCGCGCACGCGCACACACACACGCGCACGCACACACACACACACACGCTGTACGCCAACAGATGTATAGTGGAGCATTACAGAATGAAACTTGTGGAGGACACCGCTGTTAACGAGAGACGCACCCAGCAGCTGGAGGAATAGGAATTTAAGAGACTTCGTCACAGGGAAAAAGCTCACATCGCATGCTGGCGTATTACTTCCTGGCCCAATTATACAATCTAATTATAGCCACCAACTGACGTAAAACAAAGCCAGCAGAGGACTAATGTAAATGTTACAATACTTTAATACTTTATATAAAGAACTCCACCCCAATAAAATTTAGGGTGGCATATGTTCATTTGCATACATGGTAATTTAACAGGAAAAGGGACATTAATGACATTTCTGTCAAGGTACGTAAAGAGGTAGCAGCAAATGCCAGATATCAGGGATCCCGGGAATCCGAGCAACGCTGCACCCCAGCTAGATAACACATATAATATACAAACAGCAGAATGGTTATATATATATAATAAGGGATTGGATTTGACCCCTTCTGGAAATTTGCCCTAAATGTGTGTCAGTAAATGAAACGTGTATGGCATCCAAAAACAAACAGAAAATACATGTACAACGGTAACACAACAAAAAGAGGCAGATACCACCATCATGCACGATACAACGGTCTTCCCTGTAATGAATGTTTTGTGATGGAATTGGGGCCTACCTGTTAACTTGATATGTCCAGCTTCATCAAGCAAAATGCTGAAAATTAAAATGTACATTCACCAACACACATAACGGAAATGGTAGAACAGGATCACATTGAAAACAATAGAACATGCAGCAAACTTAATAAAATAAACTATTGTGTTACCTCCAAAGCCAGATAAATAATTGTCCTAAGTATCAGAGGGTGCTACTAGTTATGGTGAATGCAGACAGTTATAAGAACTATTGGAATGTAGACAATTATCCTAAGTATCAGAGGGTGCTAATGGTTATAGTGAATGCAGACAGTCATATGAACTCTTGTAATATAACACATTATTATCCTAAGTATCAGAGGAAGCTAGGTACACGCAGTTATAAGAACTCTTGGAATAGAGACACATTATTATCCTAAGTATCAGAGGGTGCTAGCTCCATGCAGACAGCTATAAGAACTCCTGAAATACACACAGTATGTAAGGGAACTAGATGTAAATGGGTATTGTTGGTAGATTTTACTTTACTTTTCTGGCTTCAGGTCTCGGTAGACGATTCCCAGGCTATGGAGGTGATCCAACGCAAGGGCCAGTTCTGCCAGGTAGAACTTCACATCTTCCTCTGTAAACATAACCTAATAAGAACTGTATAGATTTACTTCATGTTCTATCAGTGCATTCACATTAAAAGCAACAAACATTACCCTCCACTGTCCTCTCTAAGCCATCTCACTACACAGACAAGTGGTCAGCTGACTTCCTTTCCCAGAAAACATCGTACGTGTTCCATTAACAAATATCCATGAGTCAGACGAGCACCAGCGCTGCCAAGAGTGAGATGAACAGTGCGGCATCTATTCCCATGTGGGAGCCCATCTAAAGACATTTTCCTACTTGCATAACATTACAGAAATACACTTATAACCGCACGCTGAATACCAACAGCGTAATTACATTACAAGTCTGCAGGAAGTATATCTTCATTTTAGAGGTTTATCCTATTTATAAGTACAAGGGGCACATTTGCTGCACCCACAATTTGTACCACTGATGTGGGGAAGCTGGGGGGCAATACAGCGACAAAAGTTCTCAGAGCAAAACTTGCCCACGTCTGTGCGCTTATTTTCGTTACGATTAGTAAGAATTAAAAAAAAAAAAAAAAAAAACAAGTCATAATTTATTCTCCACTAAGAATAACATTTCCCTGTATTATGTTTGATTAGAGGACATGCTGTAATGTTTACATGGCAGAACGGAAGCGAGAAATCAACTACAGCGACTATAACAGCAGAATCACCTGCTGGCTAAACGCTCACGGAAAGTGATGCATCATTTCATTGCGTTGATCAAACAGTAACCTTCCAGGAGATCACTCACTCAGCAAATCTCTGCAGCTATTCAACCGTTTTCATGTAGTTCATGAGGGTGCAGAAAATGTATAAAGTACGTGTAAGGATTACTATAACTACTCTGCGAGAGAGATGATATAATAGTGCACCGCTACATATAATGCTGGCTCTCTGCGAGCAGACAATAGATCACTATAAGAAACAAGCAGGATACAGCTCTCTTGTACCCTGCACCCATCTGACATTATCAAGTGGGCGCAGGAACAAGAGTTGCAGGAAAAATGGAAGCGCACAAACTGCTGCGGGCAGCACAGTGGCCTAGTGGTTAGCACTTCTGCCTTACATCACTGGGGTCATGAGTTCGATTCCCGACCATGGCCTTATCTGTGTGGAGTTTGTATGTTCTCCCTGTGTCTGCGTGGGTTTCCTCCGGGTGCTCCGGTTTCCTCCCACACTCCAAAAACACTGGTAGGTTAATTGGCTGCTATCAAGAAATTGACGCTAGTCCGTGTGTGTGTGTGTGTGTGTGTGTGTGTCTATATTAGGGTATTTAGACTGTAAGCTCCAATGGGGCAGGGACTGATGTGAGTGAGTTTTCTGTACAGCGCTGCGGAATTAGTGGCGCTGTATAAATAAATGATGATGCTGTACATTTGACCGGTTTCCGTATAATCTACAGGCGCTGGTTTACTAGAAGGTTTCCGTAACATAATCCTTTATGAAAAACACATGTAACCCGAAGTAAAATAAGAAGCCACTAAATATAAACTATGATACAGTCATCGGTCACTGAAAACACGTTTACTACATCGCTGTAACATAGTAATAAAAGTGCAGAAATAGCACAATGTAGGACCACAGCCGTCCTTACCATGAACTAAGCATGTTATGGTATATAAGAGGGCAACACTTTAGTGAAAAATTATAGATAGATGTCTGGGATTAAATCATATTCGCTATTTTGTATGCAAAGTATGTATGTATTAAAATGTGAAATCTGAAATGTTACCTTAAGGACAGCAAATTCCTATTAAGCAAACAATGACAAGATCCATACATGCACAATATCTCTTCATTAATATAAGCAATTATACAGCACTATTTCAGAGTGGACAAACCGGCATCAAAACAACAACAACAACACGCGTGTAGTCAAGGAGATATTTTCTCCCCGTTCTGGATTAACATCACGTATGAATCACAGAGGAGTGTTGTGGGTGTTTAAAGATGTTCCTGGCATGGAAACCAGATATTAACTATTGAGCAATCATCTGTAAAACGCTCCGTCGCCTGTTAAATGCACAGTCACAGACTCTCTGCAGCATCCACACAAAGATCTATCGTACAAATCCACCAACAGCATCTAGAGGTGGAGGAGAGACACAAGGAACCAGACCGAGCAGACCCATCTGGAGACAGAAAGACACAGGCAATCCCGGTGTTGGTGACGGATGTGTCGAATGAATCAAGAAAGAAACTGATTTTTGGGGGGATTGGTTTTTTTCAATAACTACTCACAGAGTCTAGTTATAAATGACTTTATGGGTCATCCTAGTTTCATTATTGCAATGTTTTTAATTCTCAGACTATGCTGTTATAGGGGCCAGGGATTTCTATACAAGTCTATCGGGAGTTCGTGACCAGAAGCAATGTGACGCAGATATGCGAGAGGGGAACCCTACAGAGATCTGTGGATATAAAAAGGACCATTAAATCAGGTTTATGGAGACTCAGGAATGACGCGGAACTGGTGAACCAGGCTGCACAGCGATAATATAACCATAACAGTTAAATTAAATCTTCCCAGAAGTAGAGACAAGGACCAGATTACACGTGGGTGGGACGCATGCAGAACAGAAGAAGATGTACAATAGTAATGTACATGGGTTATTGTGTATAAAGGAACACATGAGAAAGACCAAACTCTTATCCAACAAGAGGTAGCAGACGTTCACCTTACAGCCACAGGTCTGATGTAGAACAGTCTAGTGACAGACTGACCGGCAAAACCATTTCTCCTAATAACCCAGAAGGTCAGAGACAAAATCTTTCCTCCCTGCAAACCTCATTACCGCCTCTCCCAGCGCTGCGGAGAAGGAAAATCTCTATTCACCCAGAATAAAAATAGATCCTTTTCGCCCTAATAGGATGTGACGGTGCCATTTCGTTTCCAATCATAGATAGATTACAAATATTGTTACAAACACATATGGCCACAAACTGCTCATTTCCCAAGGTCAGTAGCTGGGACATCGCACAAATGATTTAATGTCCATGTGACAACAGGACGCACAATCCCCTACAGACAGTTACTGCAAGACGGGGGATATCTATTCATGGCTTCTTCCAACAGAAACAGAACAGACAATGTCCACTGGTGTGCAAATGACGCACGGTTTTCGCAGAGCGAATGCCTTATAAACCGCACAATCACAGGCAGATTTAGACGGTCAGATTAGGCGCCCGTTAGGTGACCACATACTGACAGAACGAGATCTGATTTACTGTTATGGTAAATGGGTCAATCCGATGACTCATCACACATGTTAGGTCCACGGCTATAGGGCAAGCGTAGCATTGCGCAGTACAACCTGAGCTGCAGGATCCGTGCGTTCTTTCAATGCGCAGTTTACGGGACAGACATCTAATCTATAGCATTGTAGAAAAGGAAAGAGAGAAAGTTGTATTGTAGGTGCACTAATACTTTCTAATGATCGTATTTTATTAATAAAATATAACTTTTATTGGTGTTGGTTAAAATAAAGCGAAATATATATTAAAAGGAATAAAAATACTCGCTATCTGTTAGTATATTCTCTGTTAATGTTTGGACTTGCATCATACGGGGAGTGTATTTTTTGCCTTGGACAAAGCAGACCATAGCGAAACGCGCGTCGGCGTCCTCGCTATCTGTTTATCTGATTTCTCTTTAACTGGCAGCTGTAACTATACCCCGATATACCCAGAGTCAGTTCGGTGGTATTCATAGGTAGTTAGCAATACACTCCCCGTATGATGCATTTCCTCTAAGATTATCCTATACTATGTGCTAATTATTATACTTGGCACTTATAAACAGCGCTATAGCTTAACATAATACTATGGGAACGGTTTAAAAGGAGTGGCCATGAACAATAAGCATACTTGTTAAACTAACTACTGTGATGCTACTACCATTCTGATCAGCACAAGTCCAAACATTAACAGAGAATATACTAACAGATAGCGAGTATTTTTATTCCTTTTAATATATATTTCGCTTTATTTTAACCAACACCAATAAAAGTTATATTTTATTAATAAAATACGATTAGAAAGTATTAGTGCACCTACAATACAACTTTCTCTCTTTCCTTTTCTACAATGTTTACATTTAAAGTTTAGGTGGCACCCCCAGGTTGATATATATATAAATTTAATAAAATGATAACATACTCATTGGGGTTATACTTCTAAATGACAAACTAGTGCGATAGAACTTTTTTCTTTTTAATCTAATCTATAGCACCCTGAATGTTCAGTGCTCTTAGGGTTTTTACTGCATTCACTGTACCCCCAAAACACTTATTCATCCATTTTTTTTGTTAAATTGCAGGTTTCTGTCTCTTTATAGTTGTCTCAATGTAATAACTGTTGCCTTTACCGCATTGCTTACAAGCTAAATTACGGGGAAGCCGCGTTGTTTTGCCTTTACTCTCACTGATTGTCAATTAACATAATTAGCACATCAAGTACGGCGTCTGAGTTGCACGTACTTTTCTCCGCTCCATTCACTTAGATTTCATTTACACTAAATACGGGAACGATCCGAGGAGAGAGAACGGCCAGAAACGGCTACCACACAACTGTAATAAAACCAGCCACGTTCCGTGGGACGCGCCATCTCTTCGTCGTGACCTCCAGACTGCGCATTTTACGTCTCTCCAAGATGGAGACGCAAGGACTGATTCAGAGATGGACCGCAGCATGTCGCCAGTGTATTATACATAGCAAGATCCCTGTCTGGAAGAGACCAAAAGCTTAAATTTTGCATTCAACCCGTCACCTGTGCATGCTAGTGAAAGCAAGCGTGTGATTGGCTGCTGGGGTTCAGTGTAAATATTAGTAGATGAGCCCTTTAAGGGACCATAAAATATAAAAAAAACAAAACATTTTTCTGGACTTTTCCAATGATCGCTTCCTCTATACTTATAGAAAAGTACGTCCAGGTTAAAGGGCCAGTAAATCAAGAACTGAAGTTGCCTTATTAGGACACTAATATGATTTTATGACAATGACAGAAGCTGAGCATTATATAAGGACTACAGATAAACATAAATGTGTCATCTTCTATTTACAATTTTACTGGCTTTCAAAACCGATGGCTTCATATCTCACAGAATACAGTATGTACTATGCATTATAGCGGATCTCTACCCTGAGTAAGGACATTATATTATAAAGGATGAGAAAGGCGACTTATCCGGGAGGTCCACGCGGATGTCTCCGTGCACCATCTGGAGGCCACAGCGCAGCCACTCACACAATGATATCGCGGTTAATCTTTTGTGACATTTCTTTCCCATTAAAGTGAATGTCACGTTGCATTTGCAGCTTCAGAATTAATGAGCAGCTTTGTGTCTGTTGGACCTTTGTGCAGCATTTCTCTGTAATTTACTTTCCATACACATTTTCTTTCAGGGCCGTGTGTCTGAGTCACTATACACGCCAAGACTAATACTAATATAATCACATGTCACACGCTTCCAACATATGTTTACTCGAGGCGCCAAAGTGCCTTTTACTAAGCTATGTGGAACCTCAAACCTCAACGGTGCTACAGACAACCCTGCATACTCCTAGACGACACTTCTCTATGTAAATGTTTCATGCAATAAAGAGCCAGAGATGTAAATAAGGTAACATTTCATTCAAATGAATTAGCAGAAGTGAAGCACACACCCAGCCAGGGCGTATTATGACCCCACCCTTCAGGTAATCCGTCCAGTTTACACAAAGCTGCCGATGGAATATACAGGTAGCCTTAAATATCCTTCAGAGTTCCAAGAATTACAACTTCCTCTGTGTCAGATAAAGACATTAGAAAAATAAAACTTTTAAAATGATTTAATTAATAAAGCATCAAAAAATCTCTAACGTCCTATGACAGCCAAGACTGTGAAATCATTTTATGGTACGTTAATACGTCCAAAACAACCGGTGAACTAGTGTCAGGGTTATGAGCACCCAAGGCTCATTGATGCGCATGGGGACTGAAGGCTAAACCTGTCTGGCTCAATCCCACAGAGGAGATACTGTAGCACAAATTGCTGAAAAGTTAAAGCTGGTTGTGATAGAAAGGTCTCAGAACACGCAGAGCATCGCAGCTTCCTGCGTATGGGGCTGTGTAGCCACAGACCGGTCAGAGTGCCCATGCTGATCCCTGTCCACCACCAAAAGTGCCTACAATGGGCACGTGAGCGCCAGGCCTGGACCATGGAGCAATGGAAGAAGGTGGCCTGGTCTGGTGAATCACGTTTTCTTTTACATTTGCATGGCCGGGTGCATGTGCGTTGTTTACCTGGGGAAGAGATGGCACCAGGATGCCCTATGGGAAGAAGGCAGCCGGTGGAGGCAGTGTGATGTTCTGGGCAATGTTCTGCTGGGAAACCTTGGGTCCTGGCATTCATGTGGATGTTACTCTGACACGTACAACCTACCTAAACATTGTTACAGACCACGTACCCCCCCTTCATGGCAGCGGTATTCCCTGATGACAGAGGCCTCTTTCAGCAGGATAATGCCCCTGTCACACTGGTGGCACGATGGGGACCTACACAATATTAGGCAGGTGGTTCTAATGTCGTGTCTGATCAGTATGTAACAAGCCACGTTTTTGTAATGCACAAATGTATCATGGACCATGTCAATGTGTAAAACAGTTACTTGTCCCAAACTATCCCCATTCATAAATGGTTCACACTCCATCCAGCATCAAGTTGTCAGTAGCAGTCAGAAAACAGTCAGGAAGAGCAGGTAATACTAATATAATGAGCAACAATATATTTACAGAGAAGTTTACAGCCGTATTAGAAAAATAAAAAAAGGTTCATTTCGCCGGTAAATCTGATGAGGAATATCATTATTTAGTGGTTATTTGTTGCTGACTTCTTCAGCTGTGAACAGCACATACCATATTCACAAACACTGGTGATAAATTGGACCAAGATGCAATTTGGCTAAATCATTTTTTATTAGCATTGTGGGTGATAAGTAACCCTGAATTAGAAGGAGGAACACACATAAGAGACTCCTATGAAGACAGACCAGTTAGAACCTTCCACAATATTTGTGAAAACGTCTGAGTGTTTCAGTGTTACGTACATAAGAGACCTGTAACTCACACACAGGGGGGGTTATAGTGTTAAATTCTAAAAACCATCTGCAGATACTACTATTTCTGTCTGTTAAACAAGTACTCAGGAAAAATTTGGGTAAAGAACAACTTTGGGGGGAGCTTGGGCATCCACCCCCTCCCAGGGGCTGGATGGGCGGCATCTGCCCCCCAGGCTGGTCCTATAAGGAGTTATTTTAGGCTGGGTCCCCTGCATTTTTTTTCCCTTTAAATATATTCCTAATAGTCTGCTGAGTCGAGTCCCCTAAGCTAAGATTTGCCAGCCCTCCTTCCGCTGCCCCTCCCCACCTGGCATGGACAGTAACATGGAGGCAGAACACAGACACAACATGAGCATCAAAGCCGTCTACTGTCGCGGCGAGGATGTGAGGTCCCCGGCATAGAGCATAAAACGTCTACATGCCCCTGGCGCTGTGTAAAGGTGCAATATAACACTAACTTTGCATTGTTGATTTAGTTGTTAGGAATATTCTCATCAACAGCCCCAATGTCTAGTTCCCAGATGACAGGAAGAACATGGTAACAGCTGCAACTTATTCAACTTTACAAGGTATTATCTCTCTTACAAAACATATGGACCGACCAGACTGAGGTTCAGTTCCGCTAATCTATACTCCTAAACCCACACGTTTCCCCCAACACACAGAGTAGTAATAAGATCACATTGGGTGAGATGTCCGGTCAGTTATAGACTGGACAATCGCAGCACAAGAAATGGTATAAAAGCAGATAGTTACCTCTTTGGATAACCGTGTGAAGACATCGCCTCCCCTGAGAAAATCCAGAATCAGATATAGTTTCCCTTCTGTCTGAAAGGCTGGTTCAAATAAAAAGAGAATAAGAAACGTTAACCCAATGGAAGGAATAAAAGTGACACAATCCTCAGCCTCTTCCCCTCCTAATCGGAAGAAATCACAGTTCTCGTATTAGAGAAACGTACAGACATTAGAGGAAGAACTTCCCCAAATTTCTCTGCATAAAAGGCTCTGATGTAAGTTTAGTAAATTAAACATTAAACCGGTCACAGGACTCTTTGGGACGCTGAATTCTGGAACGCCTAAAAGTACAGAGGTTTCCTAACTCCATATTACACTAACTGGGGAAAACGAAGGCTGTTAACCGGATGTTAAAGCTCCGCCCGCATCGCTCTGACCACGTGGCACACTGACACGCACCGAGGACCAGCGTTTCTCCAGTTAATGTCTAACAGAAAGTTCTTTATCTATAGAGTTCTGGGGCTGAAAAATCCTCAGTGTTCTAAATATACTAACCTCCGTCGCGGCGCCTCCACGACTGGATAAAACGCTTTCACGTTCACGTAGCACAGAACACCGCTATATATCACACAGATACTGAATCAGTTTAGAGGAATAATAGGCAATACTCACCGTAGTGCAACTTAACTATAAACGGATGGTTGACTTCCACCAGGATGTCGCGTTCCATCTTTGTACGGACTCTGTCTCTTACTGGACGGGGATGAGAAAAAACGGAGAGCAGATGTTTACGTCTATATGCTATACTACAACGGCAAACAGACAGCTCTGGACCATACAACACAGCCGACGCTACAAAGCGCACGGTAGTAGGACAAACGCTAACACTGATGTTTTCTGGTGGATAGAGAACCACAGAAAAGAAGAAAAAAAGTTTCAAACTTATCTTAAAAATATTTTACTGTAAACAAAACTAAATTGTAATGTGATGATGTGTAAATTGTGGCTCCTTCCTGTTCTCATTACTGTATTTCAATTGGATGCACATATTACTCTTTTTGCAACGTCACAGTCTGAAGTTCACGCGACATGTAACTAATTGTTTAGGTCACTTCACGTGTAACGCTATGTCCTGCGCGAAGGACGAGGGGGATTATTGTGAGGTCTCCCCCTTGTAGATATCCGCACGTCTATAGCAAGCGCCGGATTAAACCGTAACGACAGCCAGATCTGCGGCTTCTCCTGACACCGGTTACTAATCAGTAGTAAACGGTAACCAGCATTTATCCTGCAGCAGACACCATTCACATAGCTCAGTTTCCAATATTACATCATTATTATAATATGTCTATTTATACATATAGATAGGTCACACATTGATATTATTGTATTTTTAGAAGATGACACAAAAACATGCAGCATAGTGTTGAAGTACAGCATAAAGATGATCAGCAAAGTACAGGATATTTATAAAGCCTAGATGTTGTGCTGTGCAGAAGAGCTTACAATCCAATGTGGCGGAGGAGAAAAATAAAAATGTTTGCGAGACCGGTTTACAGGAGCGGGAATGAGTAAGACGTATAA
Organism: Mixophyes fleayi; assembly: GCF_038048845.1. Lineage (NCBI taxonomy): Eukaryota > Metazoa > Chordata > Amphibia > Anura > Limnodynastidae > Mixophyes > Mixophyes fleayi. The sequence goes on from NC_134410.1 coordinate 2,152,323, forward strand.
ATAAAGTCACAGGCAGATGGGTAAGTGGCTGTGCGCTGGGGAAGGTAGAGGCGTATGTAATATAATGGGTATAACTGGGAACCAGACATGGAAACTGGTAAGTAGTCCAGTCAGAGGGATATATTACAGACTTGACCAGCGGTATTCCAGCTCTCGCCACTAGCAGACTCACTGAAACCTCTGCTTATACAGGAACCAAACACCACCCGGCTGCCGGGCGAGTCAGCACAATCAGCAAAATAATTAGCGGTTTGCAGGAAGTGTACTCAACCGAAACAATTCTTCAGTAATGAACGTGCAAGCAATTAAACACAAAACCATTGTACACAAGTCATGCATGAAACAGCAGTGAAGACCGTATAATTATTACAGTTCATATATTCTGTAAGCAAATTACCTACATACTTCTACCCTTACCATCCGAAAAACCAGCTGCTTTCATCTATATACCACACAGACATCTCTGACTCTCTATTATCTTGATTTAAAGGGAAGTGACTTTGGGAAAAAAACATTTTTTATATGTGCTTTTTTAGTCTGTTAAAACATTTTTCTAGATATGGGAACATAGATTGGGGCACGGGCGCTGTGTGATACCGTGGCACTATATAAAGGTTATAAATGATAATATCTGTTCCATATTAATATATATAAGCAGCAATTTCCTAGGCAGCTCACACTGACCACAACACATACAGCCCCTGTGATCTGTATAAGCAACATGACAACAGACCGGATGAGTTATATTACAGATGTACATTGTGTGTATTAAGACGGGAACACAAAGTCAGTGTATACACACGTTTATCACAGAGAGCTCTATAATACAACCAGATCCTTGGAAACAGAATCACATTACACACCTTTCAGAGAAGCTTTTTTTAATACTTTCATTGCATAAAGCTGCCCAGCGTCTGGTCCAATGGTTTTACGCACAAGGAAAACCTGCAGGAATAAAATGTGATTACTTGTAATGGGTCAATGCAGATGATATTCAAATTACGTGGATCAGTAGTTCCAAAACTACGCGACGGGAAAATCTGCACGCACTGGGGACTCCACAAACAAAGATGAAAGAGCAGAAGTAGAAACTAGGAAGCGTGTAACTGGCAGACCGCTACCGGCAGTCTATACCACCGACAACTGTCCACCATACCCACATAATGAAATAAATGGATGACTTGCAATATAATTTGTATCATTGAATAAACAGAAATGAAAACACTAATCTGGGTATTTGACTGAAATCTTCGCCGTTAGAGACACATTAGGCCATTTGTTTGCTGCACAGTTTTCTAGCAGTAATTATTTGTTCTGTATACCGGGGGCAGCGGCCCAGGAGGAGAGGAGGTAGATACAAAGCGTAGAACAACCTAATAGCTCGTTAATAGCTCCTCACTGCATGAGGTATTAATAACAGAGTAATTAACGGAAAGGACTCAGTACTGCGGATTAGTAGCAATGTTACTAAATACATGTCAGAGACTGGTCTGCGGGGATCCCACGGATAGTCTGTGATATCATTTCCCCTCTATTATTACACATTCCTCGCAAGACAACAAAGAGCACTTTACATTAATTACAGACTTTATATTCACTTTGGGTGGGCATTAAATTACACTGGAAACATTAATAACATTGCTCAGTCACCAGGTCACATGAGATTGTATTGCGGTACGTGGTTGTACATGCTGCTGGGGGTGGGGGGGGGGGGGGTGCAAATTTCCTCTGCAACTCATAACTCATCTACTGCTGGGGAGTATAGTCCCCAAAATAAAACACTGTCTCTGGCCTCACCCCACTACATAGTGGTTATACTTAGACCTGGTTAGATCCGCCTAATACACACTGTCCCGGATCCATTACGGATTGATGTGGGGGGGGGGGGGGCGGTCTACCGGGCCTCAAAAGCGCTCGCGCGCGCACACACACACACACACACACACACACACACACACACACACACACACACGCGCGCGGGGCTACCGGGCCATGCACACGAGGAGTATGAGCCACTTACTTTTCCAAAAGAACCCTGGCCAAGAACTTTGAGAAGCTCGAACTGTGCGGGGTCGGCTTTCTCGCATCCTTCTTTCACGTGGTGCGTGATCGGGATCTCTTTCACATTTCCTTCATCCTGGTGAAACGTGAGTGTGATATGATCAGTGGGGGCAACACTCGGGTAGTGCGATATCACACAGACACACAATGGGAGAGAGAGAGACATGTGCGGCAGAACACGGCGCTTTCTCCAACAATGCAACAATTACCGGGAAGCATCTTAATAACATGAATGAAAAGTTACAGGTGAGTTATAACAAAGGATTAATGGTGGACATCTCCTATGAGCGCAACCTCCCATCCTACCCCGCCACCCACACTTCTACCCCCTGGTGCAGTCACCAAGGGAACGGGTAAATTATACTCACAAAAGATAATAATGAATCCCCTTCGTCCATAGGCTCATCCACCATCGTCACACCATTCACCTAACACAATTCAGAAGTAAAAGAGAAATAAGTGAAGATTCCAAATACAATAACTGCTTAATAGTCAAAATAACCACTCGTTTATTCCAGTTATTCTGCAGTGTGTGTAGTTCCAGCTGCTCTGAAAGGGAATCTCATTCTCTAAAGCACTCACTTTTCACACTATTTTTCCCATTAGTAAAACTACAGCCAATAGAGAAAAATCCCCATCTGTTAGTAAAACTAGTAACGATATGAGCATCCGCCGCTCAGTACAACTTCCACATAGAAACGTGGGATATAGAAGATAAAGATTGAAGACAATAGATGCTTACAGCAGCTACATCCGTATAAGAAAACAAAAAAAGGTTTAACAAGTATCAATAAATATATTCAATATATTACATATAATTAAAACTGCAATTTTATCTATATCCATCTTCAAAGATCAACAACCACGTGGCTACTGGGTTCTCTCCGTGATTCCATAAAGACGTCGCTGTAATAAGACCCCTTTTGCTGGAAGTAGGGGGGGGGGGGGGGGGGAAGACATGTAGCAAATAATTAATATCGAAGTCGATTGATTACGTCTCAGTATTTGACTTTAGAACTAACTATAGTGACCTACTGATCTGACAGTCACCCGTCATGTCTGGTGTCCCCTCACCCTAATTATACACACAGTGTGTTCTGCCCCCTCTTACTTTTCTAGTCGCAGAAACCAAGTCCTGAGAGTTACTGCACAAGAGACTTTCTTAATGTTCTGCAAACCCCCCTCCCCGAGGCTTTGTGTCTGTAACTCTATTGAAAAACCTGGAATCCAACAACAGTCTGGTGAGTGATATACGAGCAGACAAGGTAATAAAAAGGTACATACACATTTAAATATTGTAATTTGCAGGCGGGGGCCCCAGGTAAGAACATTTACATATCTGTGAATGTTACAAACACCTAACGGAGGAAACTAGACCACAGGCTGTGTAGTGAATAGATATAAGATCTGGAATGTGTTGGAGAGATGATGTCATACTGCAGATGAGACCGAAGATTATCAGGAGAAACCAGGGATAACAGAAGGGTATTTCTGCAGACAATTAAACATTTACAGGATATACAATAAGACAACGTTCGGCTTTTCCTATTTTACTGGGCAAACTGCAGAAATCAGAGACTGTCAGGTACATAAAATAGAGAACAAAGTGACAGCCGATGAGAATCCAAAGACAAACTGCTGTAAATATCCAAACTAATGTATACTGTATATAATATGCACATAATATCTACCACCATGGTCTATGAAACAGGGAAATGGAATATGCCATATTAATTACTGCGCATTTAAAAGGTAAAATAGACAAATAGTAATAAAAATGTATTTCCCTATACAGTCTCAGTCAAATTAATTTGCACAGAAGCCTCATGTCCCTACTTATTAATATTAATGGGAATAGCTATGTCATATTCTCAGCCAATGGGAAATGTAATAACGGCCATAGACTCCAATGGAACAGTGCCCCCAGTGGCGAGGTGGGATACTTCCAGGAATCTGAACAATTCAACTGTTAAGAGACATTTTTAAGTGTCTGAACCTTACTCCAAACTCTGCAATATATTTACATTAAAAATATCTTGTTTTTTGCTATTGTTTTTCCCCCATCTTCTCCTTCCATATCCCATTGAAAATACAAGTAAGAAAATTTGACAGAAAAAAAGTAACCTTTCTATATAATATATGGCTTATAACAGTTGTGGACAACATGCTATTTTCCAGGGGCTTCATAAGTGTCCCTAATTCTCACACATCATGTAAGGGGGAAATGCAGTGGGCCACAGTTGCCCATTATAAGTCTATTGCAGAATTAACAACAAATCTCATGTAACAATCATTACATAATGAACTCTATCTGATTAGTGTAGATAAGAAGAGGAGAGGAAGTGACAGTCCCACGTGTTCAAGTACATACATAAAAAGTGTTACCCAGGATTTCCCCCTCCAGGAACAGATGGACTACACAGAGAGGAGTAATTATCCAATTATCTCACCCACCAACCTGGGCATAATCATCATCAGCTATTTATATAGCGCCACTAATTCAGCAGCGCTGTACAGAGAACTCACATCAGTCCCTGCCCCATTGGAGCTTACAGTCAACTGTACATTCCCTAATACACACACACACACACACACACACACACACACAGACACAGACAGACTAGGGTCAGTTTGATAGCAGCCAATTAACCTACCAGTATGTTTTTGGAGTGTGGGAGGAAACCGGAGCACCCGGAGGAAACCCACGCAAACACAGGGAGAACATAAAAACTCCACACAGATAAGGCCATGGTCGGGAATCAAACTCATGACCCCAGCGCTGTGAGGCAGAAGTGCTAACCACTGAGCCACCGTGCTGCCCATTATGTCATCTAACCTAGGGGCATTGCTGAGAAATTGAGGTCAATAAAAAACTCCCGCTCCCCAATATACACTGCGGACCACTGGAAAACACCCTGGCAGCAATCAACGTTGTTTAAATCACAAACAAGAATTATGCAGGCAAATAGAGGTCTATGGTGAATGGAAGAGTCTGAAAACAGATAAATTTTAAGCCCTGGTCGCTTCTATCCTAAGTGTGTCCACCCTGCTCTCTCTCACCCCTCTGCAGCAAACTGCCATGTTTGGAGGTAGGGGCTTTTCCAACTAAACAGGCAGAGACTGACTGACAGGCTTGTAGACTTGCACTGCAGAAATGGACAATGTGGCTTGGCTGATTCCTACATAGGGGAGGGGTTAGTGATGTCACACTATATCAGAGCCCATCAGGACACTGTGCTAATGATGTGGGAGGGGCTCCATCTCCGTCATGCAGTGGGGTGTGATACATTGTAACAGGGCTTCAGTGCAATATCTGGATAACACAATTATACATTTTATCTTCATGGGTGATATGAATTGTCAGTTTTAAGGTTTAGTGGTTTTCTGTGGGCACAATCTGTAAACAGAAACACAGAGACTGCTGGAGTAACATATCTGTAATCCTCGGTGCGGCTCCTTGTGACTTTCAATCAGTTACATTATCTCCACGAGTCACAGGCACCGAAAATTACTAAACAACTTAAGATAAACTGAGAAACTGTCCGAAAAATTCAGTGTTCAGCACTTTATATATACAGACAGCAACAAGGTACAGCAAAACGTCTTTATAAACACAGAAAGTAATCAGGAAACACTCGCTACAAAGTAATTATGATGGGATCACCCGGGATTTCAGATGGATTCTGCAGGAAATGCAGAGATCCGGTCCCTGTGTGTAACAAGAGGACTGACACAAACCTACCTACAAATCACACACTTTGTGAAGCCATTCAAACCCTTCCCCTATATACCCTGAATATAAGAAACAATGCAGACATGTCTCAGGGTCTAACCTAATACAATGCCCATAACACAACATTCACCAATATCTGCTCGTCACAAAGTAACATCAAGGGGTATATTTACTTAACTGCGGGTTTGAAAAAGTGGAGATGTTGCCTATAGTAACCAATCAGATTGTAGTTATCATTTATTTAGTACATTCTACAAAATGATAACTAGAATCTGATTGGTTGCTATAGACAACATCTCTACTTTTCAAACCCACAGTTTAGTAAATCTAGCCCCAAATGTATAACTCTGCAGGCCAGGTAGAGACAACACAGAATGGTCAGCACATCACCCACCTGCTCGGACAGTCCCAACCTCAGCAGTCTCTCTCTCACAAGAGACCAGTCTTGAAAAGAGTTCAAGTTTCTGCTCCTCCTGTCTGTAACGAGAGTCATTTGGATACACACACCCAAAGCATAATGTATGTAATTTTCCCAGGTTAGGTGACTAAGTCAAAAAATAAGTCTGTACAAGTTGAAAGGGAAGTGTAGGTAAAAATAGTACGCATCAGAAGGTGACACGGGTGAGTAAAAGTGAATCAGCAGGTTTGTACCGCGACACAACCACGCTCCTGAGATACAAGGGCGAGAAGATCACAGGGGCAGATGCCAGAGGAGCATCTCGCAGGTCACAGCTGACGTGTAAAGTCTTATGTCTGCCCTCCCCGAGCCGCCTTAGGACCCCCGCGTTACGGTTTGGCAGGTGTCCCGCCCAGTCACACTGCACATATGTTGGTCCGTGACTGCTCTAATGGAGCCAGAGGGGATGCAAGTCATCGACGCAAACCTCACCTGAGCTGCCCACCCTCCTGGGAAGCCCAGATACAGGATCGTCGGCAACTTAACGAATGTCAAGGCGGAAACCAAATCGATCTCCAGGACACATTATACGTCGGTGCCGGCAACAGACCATTGCTCCGAGTTCACCTCCTAAACTGGCGATAGCGACTGACACAAAACCATTGTCACAATCTGGACGCAACACAGATGGGGAGAATATCAGATGTACATTTATTAATATAGAAACCATTGTGATAAAAATAATACTCAGTTTACAAATAAAAAAATCTAAATAAAAACTACAAAGAAATAGGAACCTTAGGAGACAGTAGTGTTAGCTGCGTTGGCGCCCGGTATTTGAGGTACAGTTTATCCATCACATACATAGATGTCCTATAGATACATATAACACAACAGATGTATAAGTGTGCACACAGTGGGGCACATAGTCATCATAAATACTCTGCGCTAGCATTCTGCAGTCCTGGTATCCATTCGTCACTTACATGAGGTGCTAATCAGGTTTTAAAGTCATGTCCACATACCGACCAGCAGCTGGGAAGATCTTCCTCGTGTGCCAAGAGCTGACATTTCAGCACCATCGCGGTAACATCACACATTATATATAACCCAGACGGAGAAGTGAGATCAGGCTTCAACAATGGTGGCCGACCCAGAAGGATTGTTTCCAAAGTGCAACCAAGCAGAAGAAAAGAAAACCTGGAAACTCAGTGTAAGAGAGGATATATGGGTCTATAGTCTCATGGGGTATACGCTGGAATCAAAGCATAGAAAGACTGTTCTGATTACCTCCCCAAACGCTGCACTGTTCCTGCACCGCGGAGGCTGCGGTATAAGCAGAACTCGCTGGATCGTACAATCGCCACGCCAGAGGCAAGTCACATCGATATGGTAAAAGCCAGGAACGGCCACACTGAACAAGCCTCTAATATAAGGGTTTGCTGACTAAATACAGAAATATTCTGGTAACAAGGAGAAGTAACATCATTCTGAATAATCCCACTTCAATGAATGTCAGATTCCCAGGACATACTTGTAAACACCAGGGATCGGATTCATTGAGAAAAGTGCGGCAAAAAAATTAGCAAGTTTTCTCCTGGACAAACCATGTTACAATGCAAGGGGAGCACATTAATTATTTTGCACATAAGATAAATACCGGCTGCTTATTCATGTAGCACAAATACTTGATAGCTTTATTTTTGCACTGAAATTTAAAGTTAATCTAGGACATGTCCTACCCCAACTATAAATCTGTCCCCACATTTTAAATTTACCTCCCCCTCCAATGCAACATGGTTTTGTCCAGGTACAAAGTTACTCATTTTTTTTGCTTTACTTTCCTTAATGAATGAGGCCCTAAGTCACCACACTTGTTGGCGTTACTCCATCTAAAAGACACAGTCCAACATCATCATACAGCAGTTACCATAACATGTGCCCTCCCCAGGGCTCCTCTCTCTCACCCGCTGATTTCAGCACCAAAGATTTGTCCACCCCCGTCTGCAACTATATCCCACCAACATCACCAGACCCCAACCGTCCAGAACCATTACCCGTTTCCCAGTACTGGGGATGCAGACATTACCCTGACCATAAGACTGGCTCCGTAAGACACTGACAAACCTAAAATAAACAGACTGTGCCCACTTCTCACACAAGTTACGTATCTAAGTGTTCCCCAACAAGATGTATGGGGGGTATTCAATTGTTGCTTTTAACGCGCTAAAACAAAAAAAAACTAGCGCTCGAAAAATATTGCTGCGAGATGAAATTTAGCGAGTAATTACCGTATTAACGCTAATATTTTTAGAGCGCTCGTTTGAGAGCGTTAACGGCAACAATTGAATACCCCCCATAGTAGTCACAGAGAGTCATATTATCAGCATATTATTAATATGAAAATTAAAAACAATCACTTTCATCCCTGCCAGAGCTTGTACCTACCTCCTAGGCTCTCCGTTCACCCCCGACTGTCTCATTAATGTGGACATTCCCCTCTCCCCAGTAATGTAGATGTCTATGAAGCTTAGACGCACTGTGCTTTTACTGGGAATTAAACCACCACTGAGTTAGGGAAAGACAACCAACGTAAACTTATTGTACTACAGATAAATTATGGCAGACGGTGGACATGATTGGGTCACTGCATGAATTGTGATGATTTTTAAGGCTAGGATTTTAAAAAAGAATTTGCTTTGTTTTTATTTATTAAGAAATCTGCAATGTGGCCATGAGTCACGTCTTAGTGTCCCTTCCTGCAACCTCCAGGTATCGTCTCCTAGTTACCCCACTAATGGTCTTACGACGCTATAAACACAAACAATACACAGCGCACGTCGGCTAACTGACTGCGACACTGTGTAATGAAGACACAGCTCTCACACCACAACGGAGCGACAAATCATTACATTAGTAACGAGAATATAAAACACTGCTGTAATGAGAAAGTGGATAGTCTTAAGGGACTTTACACGTTATTTAGACGTTACATTGTTGCAGTGCAGAAAACACATTGAGACGCTAGGAAGGGTGTATATATTTGTGGTATATATCTTATTGCCACAGGGCGGTCCAGCAACCGTCATCTCATTTATACCAATGCAGCCATTTAACCCGCAAGTTTTCTGTCTGGGGGATTAGAAAACAAATGAACATCAGACCCAACATGCTAAAAAGTCAGACATTTTTTAATGAAAGATCTGTGAGAAAGATAAGAAAACACAGAAAAGAGGATGCAGTCCCTACTTATAAATAGGCACTGCAGTATTTTTCAAAACCACCCACTTGCATTATTCATCCTGAACCTCTGAATCAGTTGTATTACTCCCTCTTCCCTCAGTCTTCACAGACCGGGATACAGGATTCCTCTATGACCTAGCGAGGACTCCAAAAGTGACATCTACCTTCCGGCAGGAAACCCCTGGCATCATAATCATCATCATTGGTCATTGCCATCACTGGTGTCTGATAGCAAATCATTGATCGGTTCCAGAAATGAAAACCCACTCTGCTCTATAATCCCCACCCCCCTCACTGACAAAGGGAGGGGACGAGCATTTCTAGTAAGGAGTCACTTAGATGGGTGTATAATATCACGGTATTAAACACTCACCCCGTAGACCGACAACATACGTCAGACAGTTACCATGAGATGGATGTAACCCCGTGTGGCATGTCATGTAGGGGGCAGGAGTAAAACAGCTGTCTGATTGTATCACTGTTACCCTTTATGTATCCACCTTCACGTATTACGCAGATCAAAGACCAACAGCACAGAAGCGGGAACCTCTAATAAATCGCACAACAATTCCGTCACGGCAAAGACGACTTCACCGGCTGATAAACAGATTTTATACAGGATTTGCTCAGTCAGATTTTACCATATTTTACCTTATTTGTCAGCCGTACTAATTAATAAACGCACGTGAAGCCAAGATGAAAAGATTCCAGGATGCGGCCTGGAAAATGCTGACTGGTCCGAGGACAATTGTTATAGATAATCCACCTTCATTCCCAAACAATATTCCCAAAATTTCCGGACACATGAATACGGAAACTAAAATTTCCCTACCGCTAGTTCCGTGAGCGGCACAATGCGCAGACCCCACTTTCTGTTCCCTTTCCGCAGTCAATAAAAGACCAAGCGGCAGGAACCAACGTCCACTTACAGAATTCATGGGTGATAATGCGGCCCAGGGGTACAAGCAGCAGACCAAACCAAATACCCACTTATAAGAGGAGGCAGGGAACACCCTAACCCAAAGAGAGCATTTATCTAGTCATATCCCCCCCCCCCCAGGTAAACGCTCTATCATGGGTCTGCAATGCCCATCAAACCCTACACACCCATCTCCAGCGACCTGGTCCCCTCTTATCATGCTGTCACTAGAGTGACCGGTTCTGAGGATCCCGACTACCCAGCGTCATAACGGAGAACAACAGGAAATGACCGACTTTCGTATCTAAGGGACCGTGGCATATATTATATATATATTTATACATTCACACACATTGATAACTCCAACAACAAATGATACAACTACCAAATAACCCTCTGTACATTCTGTGACACAGGGACTAAATCTTTTCATCCACTAAATGCATTTCATTGAACACTAAGGGCTAGATTTACTAAGCTGCGGGTTTGAAATGTGGGGATGTTGCCTATAGCAACCAATCAGATTCTAGCTTTCATTTATTTAGTACTTTCTACAAAACGACAGCTAGAATCTGATTGGTTGCTATAGGCAACATCCCCACTTTTTCAAACCCGCAGTTTAGTAAATCTAGCCCTAAGAGCCCAAGCTCCAATCTATGATATCACCGAGGAGCATCGACTTCTTGGCCCAAATTTCTAGCCTACTTCAGCGATCTCAGCACCACAAATAAGGGCAACAGAGACCACAGTTGGAAGCAGATTTGTATTACGGGACAGCAGGTACAAAAATCTTGTGTTACATTGTTACCTACAATGCAACAATATCTTGAAATTCAGTGCTTAAGAAATCTTACTAAATGTCCCCTTCTCAGTATATTTATTATTCTTTATTTAAATAACACTAACACATAAAGACCCAATTTCTGACTATTACCATTCATTGGGGCATTATACCAACATAGAGCAGAGATTACACTCACAGACAGTATAATAAATAATACTCACTATTAATATACTATTATAACGTAAATACACAATCCACCTAGAGACTCACAAAAGTATTTATTGTACTTGTTTCTCCCCTTTAGGACCCAGGTAAACAATGCCCCCCCCCCCTCCTAAAATCTCATATCGCCAGAGCATATCGCCAGAGCATGACATTTACGTTTTCCAATTTAAACCATATTTTGGCCCAACCCCCTCTACCCCCCAAATAGGACTTTACAAACTCCAAGGGTTACTCTAAGGATTATGTAGTTCTGCTCCCGGACAAATGACCACATATGACAGGTTGCTTTAACGAGCTGTAACGTAATAATATACAGTGATAATATACTGCCTGGATGTGGACAATAATGAAGGGATACATATCTACACTTATACTGTATGCTATCCTGTGAGATGCAACATGTGTGTGTATATAATGTGTAATATAGCAGCTCACAAGCTAGCATACAGTATAAGTGTAGATATGTATATAGTAGTATGTGTGTGTATATATATATATATATATATATATATATATATATATATACATACACACATATACACACTGCTATATACCTATCTTCAAGTAGGGTTAGGAATAATACAGGAGAAACATTGTATCTAACACTTCTCTATAAATCTCACGGCAAAGAGAAGATGTGACTGATGGAAATAACCGCGTACGCAGCGCTGACACGGGACATTCACAACCCCACACACACATTACTGTACAGAACAGACACACAGAATAAATACAACACAACTCCATCTGAAAACACAGCACAGACACACGTTACATAGTAGCCCGCCACAAAACGCACTACCAGGACCAACAAGACACAATTTTACATGAGAGTAAAGCACGGCCCAAGTGCTGAAAACTTTACATGCAACACGTGCCCTGTGTGACAAAACCATGTACGACAGACACACATGCCCTGTATGACAGCCCCATATACAGCAGGCACACATGACACATGTACAGTATGACAGTCATACAGCAGACACATGCACTATATGACACATGTACAGCAGGCACACATGACACATGTACAGTATGACAGTCATACAGCAGACACATGCACTATATGACACATGTACAGCAGGCACACATGACACATGTACAGTATGACAGTCATACAGCAGACACATGTACAGCAGACACATATGCACTATATGACATGTACAGCAGACACACATGACATGCACAGTATGACAGTCACATACAGCAGACACATGTACAGGAGACATGCACTATATGACACATGTACAGCAGACACACATGACATATGCACAGTATGACAGTCACATACAGCAGACACATGTACAGGAGACATGCACTATATGACACATGTACAGCAGACACACATGACATATGCACAGTATGACAGTCACATACAGCAGACACATGCACTATATGACACATGTACAGCAGACACACATGACACATGCACAGTATGACAGTCACATACAGCAGACACATGTACAGCAGACACATGCACTATATGACACATGCACAGCAGACACACATGATACATGTACAGTAGGACAGTCACATACAGCACACACATGACACATGTACAGCAGCACACACACACGACACATGTACAGCAGGCACACACACACGACACATATACAGCACACACACACATGTACAGCACACACACACACACACGACACATGTACAGCACACACACACACACGACACATGTACAGCACACACACACACACGACACATGTACAGCACACACACACACACACGACACATGTACAGCACACACACACACACGACACATGTACAGCACACACACACACACGACACATGTACAGCACACACACACACACGACACATGTACAGCACACACACACACACGACACATGTACAGCACACACACACACACACGACACATGTACAGCACACACACACACACACGACACATGTACAGCACACACACACACACACACACGTACAGCAGGCACACACATACACACGACACATGTACTGCAGGCACACACACACGACACATGTACTGCAGGCACACACATGACACATGTACAGTAGGACAGTCACATACAGCACACACATGACACATGTACAGCACACACACACACACACATGTACTGCAGGCACACACACATGACACATGTACAGCAGGCACACACATGACACATGTACAGTAGGACAGTCACATACAGCACACACATGACACATGTACAGCACACACATGACACATGTACAGCACACACACACATGTACTGCAGGCACACACACATGACACATGTACATATGACAGTCACATACAACACACATGACACCTGCACTGTATGACAGACACACATGACACACGTATGACCGGACACACCTCCATTGTCAGCCCCGGGTCCTCCAGATGACTGAGCCGCTGCGGCATCCCCCTCACGGGCGGCTCGGTCCACGCATCCCCCGCCAGCTCCTCACGTGGTGATCGGGACACCCGGGGGGGGGGAGCGGGGGTGTGTGGGGCGGAGGATCGGACTCCCCCCTCAGGAGCCGCCGGTACTCGTCCCCTGTCCGCGCAGCCACAGGCTCCGCCAAGATGGCGGCCGCCGTCACCCGAGCAGCATGGGAAACCCGCGTCATCGTGACGTCACCGAGGAGATCCCCGGCCTGCCGACCACGTGACCGCCCGTCCTGCATGCTAATGAGGAGTGCGGGGGCGGGGCCTGCGGCTGTGACGTCATTAACCCTGTCAACCCTATTGGTTCCTGAGGAAGATGCTTTATATTCTTATTATACTCCTGTCACATTACTTATAATGTCCTTGTAGTGTAATACATGTGATGGCTGTGCTGAGACTGCAACACCAAATACAGGATTTCTAGAGGGGCATTTCCACACAGTGCCTCCAGTGTTGGCATGACCCCCACACAAGGGGCACAGCTGTGATTTTAGGCAGTGTCAGGCCACTCTCCAGCCCACTGATTACATGGGCATCGCTGGGCACTACTGTTAGGTGCACACCGCTCCCCTAAAGCCCAGCGCCACCAGGTGGGACAGTCACCCAATATCAGAACTGCCCCCCACAATCAGGACGGTTACTGCACTGCCCTCTGCTCCCCGTTCTTCAGTCTTTCACTACCAGCGGCCGCTCAGTGGCCGCTCGTCTGGGTCCTGGAATGTTGGGGCTCCTGAAACAGGAGAAATACATGGAAAGCCGAGCAATGAGCGAACACTCTAGGCCTCCCTCTCCCCAACCTGTTAAATCAATAGCATCCGCGTTTAGTAATTTGGCCTCCCTACCTGAAACCAGCCCCAGTGTTAAATTAATAGTATTCACATTTAATAAGTAGAACCCCTCCCACCCAAAGCAGCTCCAAAATAAATTAATAGACTACACATGTGTGGAGGTGTGAGAGGCATGTGGGGGTCTGTGTGACGTGGGGGGGGGGCGTGATGATGTAATGGTATACCTCATACTTGCCAACTCTCCCGGAATGTCCGGGAGACTCCCGCATTTTGAGAGAGTCTCCCGGGCGAGTGTGGCAAAATCCCGGATCTGCCCACTTCCTAGTGAAGTGGGCAGAATTAGGTCACAAACGCCGCGATTCACGCCGCGATTCCTGGTGAATCGCGGCATTTGGCCACTTTTTGCGCCATGCCGTCACGGGGGCGGGGCCAAAATGACACAGATTTTGGAGGCCCGCCCCCCATGACGCCCACCTCCCTCGCAGGCTCCGGATACCAACATTGTAAAGTTGGAAAGTATGGTATACCTGTCATCTCTTTGATGCTGTTTATTATGTTACATTGAGAACTGGAAATACCACTTGCTGTGTGACAGTCATTGTACATTGGGATTCTAGATGCAACATGTTTAATCTACACATGAATGAGTCTTGTGCATCTGTTTCTGCCATTACGTATTATTTGTAAATATTTCCCTACTCTATCTATATTTTTTTTTACTTTTAGTTTAAACCTATTTTAGCCTCAGTATCAAAGATTTATATATATATATATTATTTGTATAGCACCAGTGTACTCTGCAGACCTTTACAGTACACACTTATATTGGTATATATTATAAAATTATAATGTCGTTATAATGTATAATGTCGGGTGGTTTGCCCTCTGGATCCATAGCCTGGCTACCTGCAACAAACTTGTGTTTCAATAACCCAGTAGTACATCATAGGAGGCCTAGCAGAAAACTGTGCTCCCATTCTGCACCCTCTGTGCCTCAGCTGCTATCATCCCAATCAGTGTTTGAAGTTGGGGGTATACGGAGGTATGTCACACCGCCACTTCTCCTACTGCCTTCATTGTACACTATCACATTCCAGTCACTTACATTATATATACAGTATATACAGTGGTGGAAGTGGGGATATGTCCTACCACCACTTCTAATTTTCCACTTCGACTGCTGATCCCAAGACTAGTGAACTGGCAGATTTCGCGTTTTAAAGTGAAATTCTGTGTTGAACAGACATCTGTTGTTAATGTAGTTGTATTTCCTATTCATATAACTTTGTTGAAATGTAATAATCCATAGCGATAGACAATATCACAGATTGTGTAAAAGAAAAATGTTTGGCATCCAGATCTTTCAGCAGTGCAGTCTGGGTGTACGCTGCGATATGGTGAAATAAATGTGTAGAGGAAACGGCTGGATCATCGTGTCTCGCACGTTTTTTTCATTAAATCCCCATGAAAAGACAGAAGGGATGATGACCATATGCTCTGATATCTGTTGCTGTCATGCAATATTTATATTTAACTTTGTCATATGCACATAATATATTTAGTGTTTTGAAAAATAACATCAGACAATGTTACTTTTATTTTTTTTCAGTTATGGAAAAATGTGCAGTTAATTAAAGTTGGTTCATATTGTTACAAATGTTATGCGCCGTTTTTTAAAAAAAGTTTTTGCCTTGCAAAAATGATATCAATGAACAGTTACTGAAAGTCCTTTGTTGGATGAAACTAAGATGTTGGACATTTCTGGCTAGTTACGGGCAGCTCATATAGTGCTTATGAAATGCAGGATAGAAGCTAAAACAGACTATCCTGGATTCATGGGGACCCTAAATAAACCTTCTCCCAGATATGCAAAAGGACAGACAGGTTTTGGGCCATTTCTTGGTGTCTGATGATCAGTTGCTTTACAGAAATGATTAATATGTGCTTTACAAGATGTAATTAGAATAATGCCAATTGTAAGTGATGTAGGGCAGGGGCAAACACAGGATTTGTAGAGGGGGGTTTCCACACCACGTCGCCAGTGGGCGTGACCAGCATGCATGGGGGCGTGGCTATAATATTAGACAGTGCTTGGCTGCTCTCCAACTCTTCCTATCCCCATAATACACATGGGCAATGCTGCGTGCACTACTGTTAGGTGCATGCAGCTCTCCCTTTTCAAGCAGAGCCGGGTGAAGCAGGAGCAGGGTCCAGCTACCTCAATTATACAGTGCCCCAGGCTTGGAGGGGGTTTCAGGCACTAGGAAACCCCCCTCGGTTTGCCTATGTAGGGGGTCAGTAAATTTGTGGTATTACCGTTATATGCAGGAAAAATAACTGTGGTGCCCTCACAGAGGAAGTGTCAGGTTCTAGATATGATACAAGATTGTGGATTGATACATTTGTTGCATTGAAGGTACAATCGAAGAAATATTGCCACAAATAACATCATTGTTCCAGAGGCTGGGAACAGGGATAAACTGCAATCTGTATGTGAACGGTGGAAGTTACAGATTTCAGAGAACATGTCAGGAAATAGCAAATCAATATCGTCAGAATCCTAAAACAACAGATTCCGAGAACAATGTAACAGAGTCATTGTCTCGGCTGAGAATAGGGACATAAATGGCTTTATGGGATATTGTAATCAATAAGAGAGGAGACAGAAAGATCCTTGTTTGCCGGCTAAATCTGCAAGAAGTACAGTAGAAGAATAGAGAGATGGGCGATGGTGTCTCAGGCCGGGCATTTAATAATCACTGATAAGTGGAAACCGTCACAACTGTATAGATAGATCGTGTAATGAGATTGATAAACGTGAAAAGTTTGTACATATGTGCCAATTTTCAATTGTGAAATCATTGACCATTTAATATATTTGATTTCATTATTATGGTTTATTTATATAATTTCACCATATTAGGTAGCGCTGTACGGGCAAACAAGATACATAGACATGAGACACGGGCTAGAGAGGACACTGACCCTAGGAGCTGACATTCTTATATATATATATATGTGTGTGTGTGTGTGTGTGTGGGTTTCCATGCTGTGTTTAGCTTCTAGAAAACAACAAAACCTTTTTGTTTTTCTACATGAAACGGCCAAGGTCGAAGAACGGGAACTTTCCATGATACTCTGCTAATTGGAACATGCAGAAGAATAATCATTTTACTGCATATTCTAAATATTTTTCATAGCACAGGAATCAATCTCTTCAGAGGTCAGTGCTGGGGAGGATTCCTTATATTCTGTTACTAGTATATTTATTAGCAAATATATCCACCTGGAGATTATAAGCTGAGCTGCTGATGTCATTTATATAACCGGGATGGATAAGGCACCTACAGTGATAACGAGGTTCCAGACATATTTAATGCCCCGACAGGTCTGATCTTCAGAGACTGTTATGTTCCAGCATTTTCTCCACCGTTTGTTGTCTGCCCCTCTCGGTGTTTGATCTGTGATTTCTCTGTCTGTCGTCAGTAATCTTACAGATCAGCAAGTGTTTATCGGAGCTCTCTGCGGTGTAATCTTATTACCCCGTTGCCCTCAGCTGTGCTCTTACTGTGCGTCTATATAACCCCTCTGTGACATTTACCACCAGCTGTGCAGCATGAACATCTTCTTGCTGCCTCCAGAATCCTGATTTCCGCTGACTTTTCGCGGCTCCTACCTCTTCTGACTTTTACTTCTGCTCGTCTTGTGATTTGGGAGTCTATTTATTAAGACCCTGCATTATGGAAGAATTTTCCTGCGACAGGCAGTGATAAAAAAAAATCATATATTGGGCAATGTAACAATAACAGGGCGCGGGAGCAGCTCAGCGATGCTCAGCTCTCCGGCGACACTGGCTGACAGCGGTACGAGGAGTCTTAGGGGGGTATTCAATTGTTAGTGAAATTTTATTTTTTCCTGCCGTGTTAAAAAAAAAAATATTTTGCCGGCAATAGCGACCGTTTTGAGTTAGCGCAGCGGGGAAACCTTGTGCAATTCAATTTAAAAAAAAGCAGGAATACGAACCATTATTTATTTTTGCAGTGTACCCTGGCTAATGTCATCCTGCAACTGTGATTGGAGGACAACAGAGGTACTAGTACCACCATGATCCTTCCTAAAAAGCGATAACCAGCGTTAGACTTCACCAGAGTGGGGACTTTAATAAATAGAAAAATTCACTAATCGGCAGCTTCTGCGGGATCTAGGTATTAATAAATAGACCCCTAGGTATTTTACTTGTTTGTTATTCAGGAAACTCTTTTTGGTCTGGTAAAAACCAGGAGGGCCGTTAGATTCTGTGCCCAAATTGTGCCAGTGCCAGTTACTAGAGGTGGCACTTGCTGAGATCCTTACAGACACCAAGTAACGGCTGACTTCCAGCCATCCTCTGGATAAAGTGTCTCTTAGTCTGCACATCACCAGGAAATGAATAACTCTCATCACTATACATCGCTATCTCTGGTACCTTTAATTGCCACAGTATTTCTATATCCGTACAAGTTATAACCAGATGCGGAACCCTGACGCTTATCAGAGTACAGTCCTATAAGCAACCAGTACCAAACAAATAAAAACATGGTAATTAACACATGTTTGTAATCTTATTCCCATTAGCTATGAATATACAGTATATGCACTGACCTCTATGTGAGATATATCACAGCAAGAAAACCTCTTCTCAGTGGGAGCTATAGTCAGAGGGGGTGTGGCCAATCCATAAAGGGGTGTGTCTACCTATGGAAGGCGTGGTTAGCTCTCTACCAGTGCCCTCCTCCACGCACCCCATTGGGGTGATTTATTGATTTTTGTGCACTTTGAGTCACTTGAAGCTGATTTACAGGAAATACTGACTCTGCCATTTACAATATGAAGGGGTTTAAAGCTAGTTCTCTCTCAGTACTGTGCATGTCCTTATACACAGGGCTAAGCAAACCTAGGGAAGATGATAGGAGTTGCAATCTGTGGATCTCAATCTTTGATCAGGTGATGGGAAGATGATGAGTAGATGATGAGAGTGATGATGTCATGGTTCTTACGAGGAGACTCGGCAGATGTAGCGAAACCAAGAGATTCGAGCAGTTTGGCACTACTCCAACAGGGCGCGGAGTCTAATGAGGAGACGGTGTTCACCAGGAACCGCCGCAAAGCGGTATGGGCTTAGATGCGTCTACCTCGCAGGTCGCGGTCCCTACTAGAGCACTGTACGGAAGTCCCTGGGAAGACTACAGGCAGTAGTACCGTAGGAAGGATGATCAATACACTAAGTAATGGCAATGAAGAGGATGCAGATCGGTGTAACTCTGTAAACCACTATGTGGTGTAAAGTTCAGGAGAATGAGCGTCAGCTCTGAAGACAAATGTAGAGGAGATGTCTGGAGAGGAGCGCCAGCTTTGCAGGCCACTATGTGGCGGATAATTCCGTAGAGTGAGCGTCAGCTCTGGAGGCCACTATGTGGCGGAGAGTTCCGTAGAGTGAGTGTCAGCTCTGCAGACCACTATGAGGTAAAAGTTCAGGAGAATGAGCGTCAGCTCTGAAGACAAATGTAGAGGAGAAGTCTGGAGATGAGCGTCAGCTCTGCAGGCCACTATGTGGCGGAGAGTTCCGTAGAGTGAGCGTCAGCTCTGCAGGCCACTATGTGGCGGAGAGTTTGGTGGAGTAAGCGTCAGCTCTGCAGACCACTATGTGGTAAAAGTTCAGGAGAATGAGCGTCAGCTCTGAAGACAAATGTAGTGGAGATGTCCGAAGATGAGCGTCAGCTCTGCAGTCCAGAATGGAGGAAAATCACTGGAAAGTAACAGGAAGCCACTTCAATCACCAGGAGGTAACACGAAGAACAGGCACTGAAGATAGAGAGGAGGGGCCTTTTAAACTTGCCGCCAGGGAGAAGGACCAATCAGCAGAGAGCAGGGGAATTAGAATAATCGCTGGGTCTGCGCATGCGCAGACCCGAATCCAAGATGGCGGCGCCCAGCGGGAAGCGGAGCGCCGATGAGAGGTGAGTCTGCCGGGTGTCAGGTGCGCTGCCTGAACACCCGGCGTGTGATAGATGATGGGAAGATGTAAGTGATGATGTCAAGATGAGAAGATGATGGGAATGATGATGGGAAGATGATGAGAGTGAGTGAGAGTGATGATGAGTAGATGATGGGAGTTATGATGGGAAGATGATGAGAGTGAGTGAGAGTGATGATGAGTAGATGATGGGAGTTATGATGGGAAGATGATGAGAGTGAGTGAGAGTGATGATGAGTAGATGATGGGAGTTATGATGGGAAGATGATGAGAGTGAGTGAGAGTGATGATGAGTAGATGATGGGAGTTATGATGGGAAGATGATGAGAGTGAGTGAGAGTGATGATGAGTAGATGATGGGAGTTATGATGGGAAGATGATGAGAGTGAATGTCTCAGATGGATGAATTTCTCCACAAATCCTTCTTAGTTATTTATGTCTAGTATGTGAGGCAGATAATTAAAGAAGTCAGATATGGCCCCAAACAGCTTTCTATAGGGTATATTTCTAAAGGGTGATAAATCCTATTGCCATAGAAACAGCTTTGCCCTATAAATCTAGGACTCACCACTGACCATCGGGTCCCCATTACCCCACTAACAGGGAGGGGTGGTAAATTTTACCCCGCGGGGCAGAGCTCAACTCAGCAGCCTATTAGGGACATTTTAATGGAAAAAAAACGCAGGGAGGGAGTAGATGGAGGGTTGCTGAATATTATACCACTAATAAGTAGTATTACAGATAAGTAAATAAACATCAATTAGAATTAATGTAAAATGACTGACACAGTATATTAATATTAAGATGAGTCTTTCTCAGAAAAACAGTGAAGAGATATTTCTATAGTTCAGCTATTCGGCCCTAACAAAAGACTTCAGTGTTTTAGGCTTAATTATATGTTAAATAAGAAACTAGTAATGATGCTACAATGTATCAATACATTCATCAATATCTCTGTTGAAGTTTCAGCCCCTCTATGATGTCACTTGTCTGGGTGAAGATTTACAAGTAACAGGTCTTCTGTTGCCCGCATAGAAAGTACATGAATCTTAAATCATGGTACCCGGTGTATAATACTGTTGGTTATCCCCTTTCTGTCCCTCATATCCAGTCCAGTGAAGTGAGGCTATAGATGTGGGTAGATCGTCATCTGGCCAGGACATACTGTATTTACTCGGATACTGGCTATATACTTAGTGGTGCCCCTTATCTGACTCCTGTTCTGGAAACTCCCTGGATGACGATGGATTCTCCCATAATGTCCTGGCCCTGGGTCCTCGCTGCCACCTTAATCCTCTGCTCCCAGATCTCTGAGACCAGCGTTATCCTCGCACTCTGCCACCCTCTCCTCTCCCTCTAACGCCTCCTAACTCTGTCAGCTGTTTCTCTCTTATCTCTCTCTTTCTCTGCATCAATTATATAGACATATAACCATTAATGTATCGAGAAACCATCAATATATACAATACATATTTGTGACAAACGTCACAAATCTCCCCCATATGTTTGTACGGCTATCCCGGCCCCCCAATTTATTCCATCCTGAGGAAAAGAAAATTCGATTTCACACATTTTGTCCCTGACCCACATAACAATATCAGACCACGTATAAAGAACAAAGACAAAAAAAAGAGCAAGAACAATTTTGAAAGAATCTTTAGGTTTATCAAACAAAAAAACACACGATGGTCTCCTAAACAATTACGATGAGGATTCGGTAACAAGGGACAATTAGGAGACAGAGACATTACATTTGTTCTTCTCCTCTGTGTATAGAAACCTGGCTTCTGCCATAATAACAAATGTCCCGCCACGGCTGACAAAACCCGTGGTCCACAGAGTGGTAACATAAAATAAATGTGAATAAATCACCTGGAGCAGACGGCTTACATCCATGTGTCCTTAGGGAGCTTAGTGCAGTTATTTCTATACCATGAGTTATACTGGCTTGTACGGTCCTGGATTGTCAAGAAGCCTCGCAGGAGTAACTGAGTGCTATTTTCTATCCAAAGAATTGCAAGTCTCCAAAGCCCTCATATCGCTTTACTTTAAGTCCCAACAATAGATGCCATATCTTTATATAGTTAATGACTGAAACTATCGGTGACAGGATGGACCTCCTATGACACCCTGCCCGTGTGTTGATGGGTACCGGCTGGGCCTTGCCACCATCCCCTTTCTTTATCCCAAATTATGCTTCTCTTGTAGCAGTAGGAGGAGCCAGCTATCACTACTAGGACAATTACATGCCAGTCTCTGGTACTAGTGATCTTTCCAGAAGTTACACATGGTATGGTGATACATTACATGGTCAAACAGTGCTCCTTTTATACACATTCTGACACACATGAAAGCAGGGGCTAACACCACCCCCTGATTCTAGATGGCTCCGCAAAGACTGAGATATTACATTAGATATTTAGTATCAGGATGCAATATGCTCTCCGAATGCAAAGTTAACAAAATTTACACCAATCTGTGATATACTAAATCACATTGTTCAGAGGTTCAGGGGCGAACAGAGGACTGTCGGGGGGGGGGGGTTCCCCCCCCCCAAAAAAAAAAACCACCGCCCGTGAGAGCTGCTGCGCATGCGCAGCAGCTCCGTTTCTTCAGCGCTGTCCTATACAGCAGCCGCGGCGCTGTCTAAGAAGCGTCCGCGGCGGTGCTGTATACACTACAGCGCCGCCGCGGACGCTTCTTTGACAGTGCCGCGGCTGCTGTATAGGACAGTGCAGCTATAGCGGCCACTTAGTTAGCGCAGGGGGGGGGTTCTGGAGACTCAGAAACCCCCCCTGCGTGCGCCACTGAGGTTTCCTTTCACTTTAACAAGGCAGGATAATAGGTAACAAATCCCTGCATTGCTTTCATGGCTAAAAAGACATGTTGGTCCCTTCACAGGAATTAGCAGGAGGCTTCCTCAGAAATAAATAAATTTCCTATACAGACGTACAATACAATATAAAAAAATCAGTACATTTGCAATGATATACAGAGGTGCCCTGCACCCCTATTTAAAATAAATATCTACAATAAGTGATTTCTACGTGATCCAGCCACAAATAAGTTATTTATAAGTGATCCAACCGCACTATCTCACACCAGCACACCTCCCAATATTTGTAAAGTTGGGCATGGCCACGCCTCCTCTAAAAAGGGTGTGGCCACACCACATTGGGGGGGTGGTCGCATCACAATGGACCTGGTCACACCTCCAGGGGGGTGTTTAGTTACTCTGAAACGCTAGGCCACCCTAATCCACCTCCCCATCTCCTGTTGAATCGGAGATCACAGCGGCCTCTGGTGTGTGTTGCACAACACGACGAGCGGGGACATAACTCCCAACTTCGGGGCAAACCAGCCAAAATCGGGACAGATCAGAGCTATGCACCACTTTTAAAGATTTCTTCTTTTTTTTTGATTTCTGGTTTCATTATGAAATCTTGTAGAGGTGAAGTGAATAGAACTCATATAACAGACATATTATTATATTTATATGTTACATTTAAGAATGACATACTCTGCAGAAGGTGTATGTATTAATGAAGGTGTTTCCTGTACATCCTTATTACAGACAATCTGCAAGTAAGGTCTGGAGGTTACATTCAGCTCCTGTTAGAATAACTCTCTATATGCGCCCTCTTTATTACATCCTATGGTTTACCCGCTGCTCTCATTTTATTCTATTATGGAAATATAAACATGACTTTTTGCATAATTGTAGTATACACTGTCAGACTGAATGTGATCGCCGCAGACAGCGACTTGTGCTGTAGAAATCCTATTATGGTTGGTATATTATACAGTGACTGGTGACCCACTTAGATTAGGTCACTCTTCCATCATCCGCATCTTAGAATGGGATATGATTCCCCCCCCCCCCAGACCCGCTGACAAATGAGATATTCGGGGCTGTCCGGGCAGGTCACCGTGAACTGAGACCGCTCTGCGTTGTTGTTGAAGCGCTGGGGACTTGACATTTATTCACTGTTTGGATGACTGCAGAGAAATGAAGACTCGCAGCTAGAGGGCAATAGCAGGAAAACCTTCTCGGCTGCAGAAGCAAAAAATACTGACATTGGTGTAAAAAACTAATAGTAAATGTTTATATTTTAGGTGGATGATATTTAAGGGAAAATTAAATGATGTACAATATGAAAAGCTTGTAACATTGTTACAGTATATTTATAAAAGCTTCCATACCTTGACATGATGTGTTTGGATTCACATTTATTATACTGATTACTACAAGCTGTTGTTTTCTGTTATCAGCCTTGTTAGGTGTTGAGAGACTCTCACAATTCTATAGGTGAGTCTGGTGTGCAACAAAAACTGTTTCCCCCAACACAGATTTACATCCTGACAACCTCCGAAAACCTTTGTAAATACAGTGCATCCAGAAAGTATTCACAGTGCTTCACTTTTTCAACATTTTGTTATGTTACAGCCTTATTCCAAAATGGAATAAATTCATTTTTTTCCCTCAAAATTCTACACACAATACCCCATAATGACAACATGAAAAAAGTTTTTGTGAAAATTTATTAAAAATAAAAAACTAAGAAATCACATGTACATAAGTAGTCACAGCCTTTGCTCAATACTTTGTTGATGCACCTTTGGCAGCAATTACAGCCTCAAGTCTTTTTGAATATGATGCCACAAGCTTGGCGCACCTATCTTTGGGCAGTATCACCCATTCCTCTGTGCAGCACCTCTCAAGCTCCATCAGGTTGGATGGGACGCGTTGGTGCACAGCCATTATCAGATCTCTCCAGAGATGTTCAATCAGATTCAAGTCTGGGCTCTGGCTGGGCCACTCATGGACATTCACAGAGTTGTCCTGAAGCCGCTCCTTTGATATCTTGGCTGTGCGCTTTGGGTCGTTGTCCTGCTGAAAGATGAACCGTCGCCCCAGTCTGAGGTCAAGAGCGCTCTGGAGCAGGTTTTATCCAGGAGGTCTCTGTACATTGCTGCATTCATCTTTCCCTCTATCCTGAGTAGTCTCCCAGTTCCTGCCGCCGAAAAACATCCCCACAGCATGATGCTGCCACCACCATGCTTCACTGTAGGGATGGTATTGGCCTGGTGATGAGCAGTACCTGGTTTCCTCCAAACATGCCGCCTGCCATTCACACCAAAGAGTTCAATCTTTGTCTCATCAGATTAGAGAATTTCGTTTCTCATGGTCAGAGTCCTTCAGGTGCATTTTGGCAAACTTCAGGCGGCCTGCCATGTGCTTTTTACTAAGGAGTGGCTTCCGTCTGGCCACTCTACCATACAGGCCTGATTGGTGGATTGATGCAGAGATGGTCGTCCTTCTGGAAGGTTCTCCTCTCTCCACAGAGGAATGCTGTAGCTCTGACAGAGTGACCGTCGGGTTCTTGGTCACCTCCCTGTCTAGGGCACTTCTTCTCCGATTGCTCAGTTTAGACAGCCGGCCAGCTCTAGGACGAGTCCTGGTGGTTCCGAACTTCTTCCATTTACAGATGATGGAGGCCACTGTGCTCATTGGGACCTTCAAAGAAGCAGATATTTTTCTGTACCCTTCCCCAGATTTGTGCCTCGAGACAATCCTGTCTCGGAGGTCTACAATCAATTCCTTTGACTTCATGCTTGGTTTGTGCTCTGACATGCACTGGCAAGTGTGGGCCGTTATATAGACAGGTGTGTGCCTTTGCAAATCATGTCTGATCAACTGAATTTACCACAGATGGACTCCAATAAACCTGTAGGAACATCTCAAGGATGATCAGTGGAAACAGGATGCACCTGAGCTCAATTTTGAGCTTCATGGCAAAGGCTGTGAATACTTATGTACATGTGATTTCTTGGTTTTTTATTTTCAATAAATTTGCAAAAATCTCAAAAAAAACTTTTTTCACGATGTCATTATGGGGTATTGTGTGTAGAATTTTGAGGGGAAAAAAGGAATTTATTCCATTTTGAAATAAGGC